>NC_044555.1:139029694-139329694 GCF_007565055.1 Rhinopithecus roxellana
GAAAGAAAGAAAGAAAGAAAGAAAGAAAGAAAGAAAGAAAAAGAAAGAAAGAAAAGAAAAAAAGAAAGAGTTGGAGAGCTGTTGGGATTATCTTTTATAAGGAAACTAATCACGTGCTTGGGAGCTTTACCATTATGATCTAAGTCACCCCACAAAGTCTCTATCTTGTAGTACGACCACATTGGAGGTTAGAATTTTGGCATACAAATTTCGGGGAATACCAACATTGAGTCCATAATACTGCCTCTGTGATATCTCAGAAATAATACTACCATGCAATGAGTAAACATACATAATTTTTGTTTTACACTTCTCGACAGTCCAGCTTGTAAGATGTTAATATCTCTATCAACAGGTGGAAGAAACTGTGAAACAGAAATGTTATCATGACCAATGTCAAAAGACTAAATGGGGTATCACAAAAAATCTTATGCTTTTTTGCCTTAACATGTTACTTTACTTTTTTGTTGTAAGACATTTTTTCTGTTTATTAATACAAAGACATAAAAATAAAATAAAAAATATATAATTTTGTCATCAATACAACTTTTGTAGTTTAAAAATTCAATAGATATAAATATATGGTTACAAAATATATTCAAAATATGTTGTACCTCATAAGTATATACAATGAAAAAGAAAAAACATAATTTAACAATAAAAACAAAAATATTAGTAAATTTTCTACTCTTTAATCCCATATTCAAAGGTAAACATAGCTGTTAAGAATTTCTCACATTTATTTTCAGAAAAAATGCATATACCAGCATCTATCTTTATTTTCTTTTGTATCTGTAGTAATAGACTCATAATCTAAGTATCATGTTTCAAATTGTTTGTTTCAATCTATATCTTGGAGCTTATTCCATGACAGCACATATAAATGTATTCTATTTCATTGTATGCGTATACCATATACTATTCAACTAATTATTAAAAATATTTTTTGGCCAGGTACGGTGGCTCATGCCTATAATCCCAGCACTTTGGGAGACTGAGACAGGCTGATCACCTGAGGTCAGGAATTCCAGACCACCTTGTCCAACATGGCAAAACCCCATCTCTGCTAAAAATACAGAAAAATTAGCCTGACGTGGTGGCCCATGCCTATAATCCCAGCTACTCGGGAGGCTGAAGCAGGAGAATCACTTGAGCCCAGGAGGCAGAGGTTGCCATGAGCTGAGATCATGCCACTTTACTCCAGCCTGGGTGACAGAGAGAGACTCTGCCTCAAAATAATAATAATTATTATATTTTTCATTTTCTTATGTTGATAAACAACACTACAATGACCATCTTTGAAAGTGTAACTTAGTGAGATTGAGTGATTACATTCATATTTTACAGTGCTATCATTGAAATATCTTGGTTAAAGACGATTATCATTAAGAAAGTTTGCACTGGTTTATACTTTTACAATCAATAAAATCTTAAAATTTTTCAACAACACTATTAAAACTAGAATCACACTATCTTTTGATTTTAAAAATTATGACTGAATTTGAACATATTTTGGTATGTTTATTAGCTACTTACCTGAGTTTTTGTTTAAACCATCCCTATGCTTTGACCATTTTAAACTTAATTTTCATAATTTGATCTCTAATTTGTTAGCACAATTTTTACTTTATTTTGAGATAATCAAGATTTGTATGCTGTTAAATAATACAAAAATAAATTCTATATACTCATCACCCAGTTGCCCATGTTGGTAACTGTATAACTATAGCATAATGTCCCAACCGGATTATGGACACTGATACAATCCAATGGCCTTAGTCAGATTTAGGCAGTTTTACATGCACTTATATGTGTGTCTCTTATGCAACTTTTCACATACATAGATTTGTGTGGCCAACACCACAATCACAATCCAGAAAAATCTGTCACCACAATATCCCTATGTTGTTATTTTATAATGGCACACAATTCCCTCCCCAGTCCTCATCCCTAATCCCTGGAAACCAATAATCTGTTCTCTAGTTCTATAATTGTGCCTTTTAAAGAAAGTTATATAAATCAAATCATAAAGTATATAGCCTTTGGGATTTGACTTTTTCCCCCAGCATAATTTCCTGGAGATTTACCAAGCTGTTGCCTGTATCAATACTTTATTCTTATTGCTAATTAAGCAATATTCAATGGTATGGATGTATCAAAGTTTCTTTATCCGTTCGTTTGCTTTAGGACATCTGGGTTGTTTCTAATTTTTGCTTTATTGAATGAATCTGGTATGAACATGTATGTAAAGATTTTCTCTTTCTTTCTTTCTTTCATATATATTGTTATTATATATGTGTGTGTGTGTATAAATATATATAATTTTTTCTTGAGATGGAATTTCAGTCTATCACCCATGCTGAAGTTCAGTGGAATGATAAGATTTTTTGAGTGAATATAAATTTTCACTTCTCTGGGATAAATGCCAAGTTGCAATTGCTGGAATAAATGGCAAATGCATGATAAGTTAAAAACAACAACAAGCCAGGCACGGTGGCTCGTGTCTGTAATCCCAGGACTTTGGGAGACCAAGACAGACAATCACCTGAGGTCAAGAGTTCGAGACCAGCCTGACCAACATAGAGAAACCCTGTCCCTAGTAAAAATACAAAATTGGCTGGGCGTGGTGGCGCATGCCTGTAATCCCAGCTACTCAGGAGGCTGAGGCAGGAGAATCGCTTGAACTCTGGAGACAGAGGTTGCAGTGAGCCAAGATCGTGCCATTGCACTCCAGCCTGGGCAACAAGAGTGAAACTTCATCACCAAAAAAAAAAAAAAAAAAAAAAAAAAAAAACACGAAACTCTTTTCCAAGGTGGTTGTACCAATTTGTGTTCCCACCAACAATTTCCTGTCATATAATTTCTCTGCAGTTTTGTTGGCATTTTGTATTGTCAATATTATTATTATTTTATAATTCTGATAGCTAATGAAGTTAAATATCTTTTCTTGAGTTTACTTCCCATTGGTTAATTCTCTTCTATTTAATGTCTGTCTGTTTATAACTTTTGCTCATTTTCATTTATTTTGTTTTGATTTTACTATTAACTTTTGAGAATTCTTTTTTTTTTATTTTTTTATTTTTTTTATTTTTTTTTATTTTTTTTATTTTGAGACAGGGTCTCACTCTGTTGCTCAGGCTGCAGTATAGTGACACGATTATGGCTCACTTCAGCCTCAAACTCCTGGGTTCTGGTGTTCCATCCACCTCAGCCTCCCGAGTAGCTGTGATTATAGGCATGTGCTACCATGCCTGGCTAACATTTATACTTTTTTTAGAGATGGAGCTTTGCAATTTTGTCCAGGCTTTTCTTGAACTCCTGGGCTGAAGAGATCTTTCCACCTTGGCCTCCCAAAGTGTTGGGATTACAAGTGTGAGCCACAATGCTTGGCCAGGAGTTTTGTAAGTATCCTAGACTATATTTGTTTGTTGAATGTGTGTATTTCAACTACTTTTTCACAGTTCAAATCTTGTATTTTCATCCTCTTACAAAAGTCTTCCGTGGAGAAAAAATTATGAATTTTCATGGGGTCCATTGTATTAATTTTTCCTGTTATGAATTGTGTGTTTGTGTTTAAGAACTTTTTCCCTAGCCCAAGATCCTAAAGTTTTTCTGCTCTGTCCTCTACTAAGATATAATTTTACATTTTACTTTTAAATCTATTATACATTTTGAGTTAAATTTTATTTAAGGTTTGAAGCTCAGGTCACAGCTTATTTATTTATTTTGGCTATTTGGCTATGGGTAGCCAATTGTTTGTACCAAATTTTAGGGGTAAAATATTAAGTCTTTCATCAGTAAATATGTTAGTTGTAGGTTTTGCATACATGGCCTTTATCATGTTTAGGAAGTAACCTTCTATTCTTATTTTGTTGAGTGTTTTTATTGTAAAAGGGCATTGGATTCTGTCAAATACTTTTAATATTTCAATTCACATGATTATATGATTTTTTCTTCTTTAGATTGTGGACAAGGTAGATTACATTGATTTGATTTTTAAATCTTGATTCAAACTTGCACACTTGAAATAAATCTCACTTGTCTGTGGCATATAATTATTTTCATATATTGTATTCTATTTGCTATTTTTTTTCCAGTCTTTTTGCATCTACATTAATGAACAAAAATGATTTATAGTTTTTTTAATACTGTCTCTGGTTCTGGTATCAGAGTGATACTGGCCTCATAAAATGAGTTGGAAACTGGCTCTTCTCTATTGTATGAAATAAATTTATAACACTGTAAAACTAATTCTTCTTTGAATGTTTGATAAAATTTAATAACATTTATTTTGTTGCTAATTTGCTAATTTCTTGTGGAAGAAACTTTAATTATTAGAGACATTCATTAATTTCTGATGTAAGCATTTCATGATACAAATTTTCCTCTCTGTATTGTTTTATCTGCATGATACAAATTTTTGAAATATGCTATTATTATTTTTATTCAGTTTTACATATTTTCTTAATTTCCTTTGAGACATTTTTGGTCTGTGGATTATTAAGAAATGTATTGTTTAATTCTGAGTATTTGTAGATTTTTCTGTTGTCTTTTTGTATGTTGGTTTTCTGTCTTGCAAAGTTTTTGAAATTATTAGTTCTAACCGCTTTTGGTTAAGACTTCAGGATTTTTTTTTTTTAATACATAACACCACGTTGTCTTCAAACAAGGACAATTTATCTTCTGACTTCCTAATTTGGAAACTTTTTATTTCTTTCTCATACTTAATTTTTCTGGCTAAGACCAACAGTACTATATTATATAGAAGTAGTGAGAATGGGAATCTCTCTCCCGTTCTGGATCTTAGCAATAAACCTTTCAACTCTTCCCTACTGAGTATGATGTTAGCCGTAAGTTTGTTTTACATATGGCCTTTATTCTTTTCTTTTTTTTACTGATGTGTATTCAGATTTCATTACAGTCAGAGAACAGACTCTGTTTGATTTCAATTCCTTTAAATATTTTGAGTTTGTTTTATGACCCAGGATACGGTCTATCTTAGAAATTTTTTTTCATGGGTACTAGAAAATAATGTGTATTCTATAATTATTAGGTGTAATACCCTATATTTATTAAGTCATGGTGGTTGATTGTATTTATCTCTTCTATATCCTTGTTGACAAGGATGTAGAAGATCTGTATAGTAGATCTATCAATTGCCATTAGCTGATTTTGGCAGTCCTACCTTGGGTAATTATTTTTTCAGATTTATCACATTTAAAAAAAAGATTTTTCTGAAGTTCTTTTCTTTATGCATGTTCTTTTAGGATAGTTTTATCTTCTTGGTGGATTGATATTATGATCATGTAATGCCCATCTTTGTCCTTAGTAAATTTATTTGCTTTAAAGTGTACTTCTTGTGACATTAATATAGCCAATCCTGCCAATTTTATTAATGATAGTATTAATGTTAACATTTCTCTATTATTTTTCAAAATTTTGTATGCCATTAGGTGTAGGGAGACCCCCTGAAACTATTGCTGTGGAATAAAAGATGAAATACTCCTGATTATTGCAAATATAAAATTGCGTGCAGGATTGTGTAAAGACAATGCCAGGTTGGACTGCCAGAATGAGCCAACAGCGCATGATGTGCTTCCCCCTGCAGAGAGCCTATGAATGGATGTGCAGCCAGGGAGGTTTCACATCACCAAAATTCCTATCCCAGAAAAGTAGATATTCATAGCTCTGGGAATGGAATACGACCCTCGTGGAGAGTCTATAAACAGACGCATGGGGGGCGCCTGTCCATATGGATAAGATAGGACGATAAATGCCCTCATCTTGGTGAGGCTCTTCTAGGCCTCTTTAAGGTTAAGGCATACTCCCTTCTGAGAAGTTCTGGTCTAACTGGTTGTCTACTTTCACGTCCTGTTTCTATGAATTGCTCGTAACCAGTGTTTGCTGTAACTGTTACTGCTGAGTAATATCTTGCTAATCATAGGTTATGGAAAGACTGTGTTCCTGTTTTAAGGCTCTATTAGAAATTACTGTTGCACACACTATATTGTAAATTCTTATCTCTGTATACTGTACTTCTGCATACAGATGTTATGTTAAATAATTACTTCATCCCCATGTGACCATCTTACCTCATAATCAAATGACCCTAAATCCCTCACTAACCTACCCCCACCCTCACTAAACTTAATAATAAATGTTGGCATATCCAGTGCATGGTTGGCACCATGGTACCAGAAGGCAGTGTACCCCCCTGGACCCCGCTTTCACTATCTTGTGTGTGTCTATTATTTCTCGACCTGCCAATCTGCCTGGGAACAAAGAGAGAGCCCTGTTGCATTGCGGGCTGCTGGCCAGATCCTGCAATAATTAGGGTTGAAGTGAGTTTCTTGTGGATCACATATAACTGGGTCATTTTTAAAATCCATTCTGCCAATATCTGTCTTTAATTAATATGTTTAGAATGTTTAGACCATTGGATCATATATAGACCATTAGAACATTTAGACTGTTATATTTAAAGTAATTATTGATATGTTAGATCTTAATTTGGCCATTTCATTATTAGCATTGTGTTTGTTCCTTCTGTTTTCTTATTTCTATGTCTCCTTTCTTGCCTTCCTATATTACTTAATCATGTTTTTAAGATTTCTTTTTCTAAACAATTAAGAAAGTTTTTAGAATATCATTTTGTATAATTTTTTAGTGGTTGTCATAGGTATTATAAATATGTATGGATGAATCTTGACATAGAGGGGTGAAGCAAGATGGCAGAATAGAAGGCCCCATTGATCATCCACTCTGAAGGAACACCAAATTCAACAAAAATCCACACAAAAAATTCCCTTTATAAGAACCAAAAATCAGGTACCAGACTCAGTCAGAGTGGAGTACAGTATCAAGCAGGTTCTTGGGGTACATGATCTCAGGCCTGGACTCCTAGACAGCATTTCTTGACCAACTCTGGGCTGGAGGGGAACCCACTGTCCTGAAAGATGAGTCCAAAACTGGGCAGCATTCACTATAAGCTAACTGAAGATCCCTTGGGCCTTAAATGAACATCAGTAACAGCCTGTAAATATGTCTTGTGTGTCTATGCACGTGGTGGGCATGGGTTGAGGCTCCTTTGCCTGTGGAAAAAGAACAGAATAGTGGGAAAGACTGTATCATGTGGTTTGAGAGCTAACCCAGCCACAGTGAAACAGAACACTAGGTAGATTTCTAAGATTTTTGACTCCAGTCCCTATCTCCAGGACAGCATCTCCAGACCTGTCCTGGGCCTGGGGAGATTCATCATTCTGAAAGGAAAGGCAGAAGCCTGACTGGCTTCACCATCTGCTAATTGTAGAGCCCTAGGGCCTTGAGTGAACATAAGTGGTAACCAGGTAGTGGTTTAGGTGGGCTTTGAGTGAGAACCAGTGCTGTGCTAGCTTCAGGTCTGACCCAATACAGTCACAGTACTAGTGAGGACTGATGGAGGTGCTTATTTTATTCCACCACCAGCCACAGGTAGCAAAGCACACAGAAAGAGGCTCTGGTTGCTTGAAGAAAGTAAGGAAAGAGAACAAGAGTCTTCCTGTAATCCAGAGAATTCTTCCAGATGTTATTCAAAACCACCAAGGCAGTACCTGTACAAATTTACAAGAACCATAGCATTACTGGTATTGAGATGCCCCCTAATGCATACATGGCTGAAATCACAATACCCATATCCTCTGGAATACTTAAAAATCCTGTCCAAGAAGAATGGACACAAAGAAGTCAAGACTATGAAGACTACAATAAATACATAGCTCTTCAATGCATGAACACAAACATCAAGCATCAAGACTATCTAGGAAAACCAAATGAACAAAATAAGAGACCAAGGCCCAATCCTGAAGTGACAGAGATACATGACCTTTCAGATGGAGAATTCAAAATAGCTGTTTAGGGGGAACTCAAAGAAATTTCAAAATAATGCAGAGAAAGAATTCAGAATTCTATAGATAAACTTAACAAAGATATTAATATATTAAGAATCAAGCAGAAGTTCTGAAGTTGAAAGATAAATTGACATACTGAAAAATGCATTAAAGTCTCTTAGCAGAATTGATCAAGCCGAAGAAAAAAATAGTGAGTTTGAAGACAGGCTAATCATCTTCAAGACTAATTGGAAAATACACAGAGGAGGAAAAAAAGAATTTAAAAAAAGTATACTTAGAAGATCTAGAAAGTAGCCTCAAAGGCACAAATCTAAGAGTTACAGGCCTTTAAAGGAGACACAGAAAGAGATGAGGGGAGAAAATTTATTCAATGGTATAATAACAGAGAATAACAGAGAACTTCCCAAAACTAGAGACAGATATCAATATTAAAGTATTAAGAAGGTTATCCAACAAGAAGCAGATTTAACCTAAAGAAGACTACCTCAAGACATTTCATAATCAAACTTCCAAAGGTCAAAGATAAAGGGCAAATCCTAAAAGCAGCAAGAGAAAAGAAACATGTAGCATACAATGAAACTCCATTATGCCTGGCAGCAGACTTTTCAGTGGAAACCTTAAAGGCCATAAGAGAGTAGCAAGACATATTTAAAGTGTTGAAAGAAAAATATTTTACCCTATGTCAGGTTCCAACATGAGCTGCAGTCCGAGGGGAGTTGGTGAATGGGTGGTGGGTAGCTGAAAGAACACTCGAGGGATGATAGGTAAGTGGGACATGGCTTTTTTCTTTTCTCCCTCTCCTACACAGTCAACAGTGCAGTTAGATTTTTCACAGATAACAGTGGCTCAACACCAGATATGAGCTCACACAAACAGGTTACATCAAAATGTCTACACAAATGTGATTACATAGTGCACAGGGATGTGCACCTGTGCTCCAAACTGGCTGTGTCATGCTATGCTGGATGTCTGCCTCTGTCTACTCTTGACTGAAACACAGCCATTTTCCTTACACTTTACCACCTAGGCCAAGTGAGTTCTCCTAGTGGGGAGTCATGCAGAGGCCACAGCAGAAACACAGGGAGCAACAACTCACTACTAATATTCTTGCTATGCTGCCCATAATTATTAGGGTCCAGAGTAGGCCAGAGCCCAGAGATGCCCACCACTACTATAAGGCATTGTCAATAAGGCTCTCAACTGCCTTCATTTTCTCAGAAACTCCTTGTAAATCTGCTGTTATGTTTTGTTGATTGTTAGGGATGAAGATACAATATTGCATTCCCAAAAGAGCACAGGTGCCACCTTGGGCAGCAGTTAGTATGTCCAGAGCCATCCAGTTCTGCAGTACCACCTTCCTGGTTTGATCAACCTCATCGGTCAACAGAAGGAGGGCAATTCGGGTGTAATTTAAAGATTGAGTGGTGTGCTCCACAAGGGCTATAACTTGCATTTCTACAGTTCGACACCTTCTGCAGGGATGGTTAATGCTAAGGGGTAGAGCCACCAGGGGGCTCATTGCACTCACAAAATCTGGGAACATAGCACCTCCCAGTTATGTGGGCATCTAGGCAATGTGGGAATAACAGTGGTAGACACATAAGGCCACCCCCAGGTACAGTGGCCAGACCAGTACACTGTGAAATATGTCCATCCTGTGTTTCCACCACCCCATCTTTGGTGTGGTGACATATGTTATATTTGTGCAGGCTATAGTGGACAACCACCCCACTGTGACATTATCCCAATGTTACTCTATACATTATGGTACCTGTGGTGTGGGCAACATGTGTTCTCCCACTAACCAGCCCCACCTATTATAGATGCTATAGGTGAGCCAGGGGGTGGGCATGCAATGGATTTTGCAGCACTCCCTATCCAAAGCTGGCTGTATCGCATTCCAAACGTTGGTCATGGGACTCCTAGTAGTCTCTAAACATGTTCAGTTTTCCACAGAAACTGGATGTATGTGCCAGGGCAAGCCATCCACAGGTGCTGCTGGAAGGGCAGTGCAGATCCAACAGTTGAAAACATTGGTCACTTCAGAGTAGATATGTGCCTATTCCACATTGCTGTTGGAGCATGTCAACCTATGGTTGAAATGACAAAGCAGCCACAGGTATTAACAGGGTAAATCATGCCTCTCAGACAAAATACAGACCAACCCTGCCTTAGGCAATTGTACCAAACCTTCTCAGCTCCCTATGGTTCCTTTAGATCTTATATCCATGCCAAAGTCATGAGGAAGCTCATATGAGGCCACACAGACAATACATATGTCCCCCAGAGGAGGATTTCTTCCCTGGGCACTTCGCTACAAATGATCAATTGCAGAGGGCATATACTAAATGCCCAGGGAGTGACATGTAAATCATACTATAGTCCCTCCCCCCCAGGAGGCTATGATAGCTAACTATTGGCAGTGGGAGGATTGGAGGTCCATGGCTAAAATCAGGTTTTTTGTTCTCCTGCCTTTAGTGGCATTGGAGCAGGTAACAACAGATTACCATTCATCCCCATACCTGGTCAGAGGAGGTCATCCTTGGTGTGTATCTGACTGGATGGGGGTGGCGAACCTGTGTAGCAGTGTCTCCACAAATGCCTGGCTGCCTCTCTGTGGCTGTTCACTCAAGGTTTGGAGCAGCAGGGCCAACTTTGAACTCCAGCCCTGCAAAGACAGGGAAGTAACATGCACGCATTACCCGTTTTTCAGGAGTCCATTACATTGCTCAATCATACCAGCATCTTGTAGGTTATATGGAACATGGAACCTACACTTTTTGTCCATCCATTGTGCCCACTGTTGAACGTACTGTCCAGTAAAATGTGTTTCCCTATCACTTTCAATGGTCAGGGACAACCGTATAGGGCACACAAGTGTGGCAGGGCCCAAATGGTATGTTATTGGTCGGTCATCCTGCAAGTGTAGGCAAACAACAGATTTGTGGTCGTGTTTACAGCTGTCAGCACATGTGTATGCCCCTGTGACATCGGTAGAGGCCCAATGTGGTCTATTTGCCATCCAGTCAAGGGCATCCACCCTACCATCACTTATCGTGTAACACTGGGCAGCTGTCTCTCTCTGGGGTTTGCCTGTGTGCATGCTGGGCACTTTTGGAAGGTCTCTCAGGTATCTTGCATGGGCAAGAATAGACTACAGTACTTATTGATCTGTTACATTAGTTTGCCCCACTGCATGGCCAATTTTTGGTGCAGACATAAGGTTACATCTTGTGTAGGTGCTGACTCCAACTACTGAAATTTGGCCAAGGCATCTGCCTCATCATTGGCAGGGGCAGCCAAGGGCACATGGCCTGAAACATAATAAATAGTTACATCTTTTTGGTGGCCCATTTTCCATAGGTCTTACCCCATGGCCTGGCTCCAAATACAACAACTAACCAATTCTGCAACTTCTAGGTAGTTAACCACAAGGTCAGGCCTCGATAAATTGCCCTGTTATCAGTGCAGATTACCATAAGTGTCTCCTCCTTGTTGATCCCCATCCACACTGCCCTGAGTTCAACCCATTGACTACTTTGTCCACACCCAGTATTAAACCATATGATATCAGTACTAGGCTGGAGCATGACAGTGGTCCAGGTGGCAGTAACACCCCAACTGGACCCATTTATATACCGTGCTCCATCAGGAATGGGGGACAACGTTATTTAAATGGTGATGGTTCATGGTTTAAGGGTGGCTCAGGCTGACCCATGACCTTGTCTTGCATCAGGAGTACAGTTCCCAAGAACTCTTGTAATTCTGCTGCTAAGCAGTTCGTACTCAGGGTACTCCACTGTTCTAAGTAGGTGCCCCACTTTGCTAAGATGGCTGTCTCTGCCATCTCAGTCCAGGGGGTTGTTACCCATGAACGTACCCATTCCGCTATTGGGTAAGTCATCCTCACGATTACTGTAGCCCATCCTGTCACACTCTCACAACCCTGAAGGGTAGCATATGCAGCTGCTAATTGCTTCTCTATTAATGAATACCCGAGCTCAGCTCCCTTCTAAAGTTGGGACCAAAAGCCTACTGGTGTTCTAAAGTGCTCCGCTCACTGCCATAGGACCCAGCCAAAACCATCTGTGGTCACATGCACATTGGGTTCAAATGAGCATGCCAGGTCATAGGGTCTACTCTTGCTGTATGGCCCACTTAGCTGCCAGAAAAGCCATATCAGCCTTATCCCAATGCCAAGTAGTTCCCTATTTTGTCAATCGATACAATGGTTTTATCATCTGAGCCAAATAGGACATGAATGCCTACCAATATCCCAAGATGCTCACCGAAGTGTGTAGTTGCCTCATCACTATGGGCTGATATGCCCCAATTTTATGAACGATGGCCTCTGGTATGGCCTTGGTCTTGTTAACGGTGGAGTATGCCCAGGTTCTTGACATCTTGAACAAAGAATTGGATAAAATGCACAAACAAAGCAAGGAAGGAATGAAGGGTTTTATTGATAAAGGAAAGTATACTCCACAGTGTGGGAGTGGGCCTGAGTATAGGGGCTCAAAGGCCCTGTTACAGAATTTTTAGTAGTTTAAATATCCCCTAGAGGATTTCACTGGATACTTGGGGTACACCCTATGTAAATGGAGAGGATGAAGTAAACTTACAAAATTATGTCATATGCCTTACGGAGAGGAAATTTCCTATTATAGCTGAAGTGTGAATTGGTCTTATGTTCCCTGCCTCCAGACCCCATTTTTCTGTCTCATCTCCCCCCTGAGAGATGTGATCCCTATAAATATTTATGGGAGGCAGAGGGACCGGTGGTCTTTTTTTCAGTAACTGCTTCACGCTGGGTTGGGTCCCTATCTATTGAGGATCACGGAACTTTTGCCTTATTCTGTCTGGTGGAGGCAGGGTAGCTTCTTTCTTTCTTTTTTTTTTTTTTTTTTTTTTTTTTTTTTTTTTTTTTTTTTTGAGGCAGAGTCTCACTCTGTCGCCGGGGCTGGAGTGCAGTGGCCGGATCTCAGCTCACTGCAAGCTCCGCCTCCCGGGTTTACGCCATTCTCCTGCCTCAGCCTCCCGAGTAGCTGGGACTACAGGCGCCCGCCACTTCGCTCGGCTAGTTTTTGTATTTTTAGTAGAGACGGGGTTTCATTGTGTTAGCCAGGCTGGTCTCGATCTCCTGACCTCATGATTCACCCGTCTCGGCCTCCCAAAGTGCTGGGATTACAGGCTTGAGCCATCGCGCCCCGCCCAGGGTAGCTTCTTGATGGCTGGGAGTGGGAGGGTGTTTTCACCTGGAACTGGCTGGAACCATTGTTGCATGATTATCTGAAGCTTGATAGTCTCTAGGTGACAGGAAATGGATTTGGTTAAAATATTTAATAGGAACTTCAGGGCGTTCATACCAATGCTGTTAGAAATGTTTTAGAGTTATGTAGGAGAAAAAACAAAGCCTGGTCTGTTCTAGAATCTGTGTGTTTTCTTAAAGTCTTAGTATGAGCGACTACATTTTGCTTTGGTTTGGCTTGTTGAAGCCTAGTGTATGACCTTAGTCCAAAACAATCACTTCCCAGAAATTTGTTCAAAAGATTTCCCTGTTTTGTTCAGGTTCTCACTTAGATGAGATTGTGACCAAAACTCAGAGCCTTAATGACCCTCTAAATTACTGTCATTTTGAGTTTTCAGTCTCAGCACATTATTTATAGGTTATGGTGTCCTCATGGCTGTATATTTCTTTTAGCTCCTGTTATTGCAGTTGAAGAGAGGCCATATGACATTCTAGAGATAGCTGCAGGAAAGCATTTAAAACATTCGAGCGAATACAGCACACCAGGGAGACTACTATTCTGACTATTGGGAGGATAATACCAAGAGTTTGGAGTTTGCTTTTTACCCAAGGTCCTCATAAACCAAACCTTCTAAAATTAAATAGATTAAAGAATGAGCTTGATAAAGAGTTTGCTCACTTAACTAAGTGGTCTCTTTGTTAATCACCTACCACTGAATTCCTATAATTTTAATTTGATGTATTTTTCCATAGACTACAAGTGCCAGCAGCTGCACAGGTACTTTTCTGTATATCAAATTCTATTATTTAGTCTAACTTTTACAAGAGAATTTAAAGTCTATTGTGTAACTGTAGCCTTTACAGTATAATTTGCTATAGAACCCATCATGAGGGATACGTTTTTTAACAATGCTTCTTTACTTTAAACCATGGAAAAAGGACCTATGAATGATGCGCTTTTAAAAAAGTGAAAGTCTTCTGGCAGTGTTTTATTTAACCCATGATCTGAGTTAAGAGGAGTGAACCAATGCTTTGTTTTTGACTGATTATGAGGCAACACGTGTACCATTAAAGTTTTTGTTACCTACATTGGGCCTTCATTTTTTATTTATCAAAGTATGAATTTATCCAGGTGTAAGGCTGGCTGCAAACCAGTTTACAATTAAAAGTATAATCCCTAAGTGCACATAACAGACCAGTTTTCCACTTCTATTTTTTGTGGAGGTATAAACAAGAAAAAAATTCAAAGATAAGAGTTTTTTGATGGAAAAAGTGTTAATCTGTGAACTTAGGAAAAGCTACTCACATCAAAGATGCCATTTTCTTCTTGAGAGAAGGTTCCCTGGTTAACCTTATCTCAAGGCTTCCAATGATTGCACAGTTCCAAAAGTGTGGAGGAACACTTCTCATTTGTGAGACCATGAACCCAAACCCCAAGGTTTTTGAAGTTTGGTTGTAGTGTGGATGACAAAGGCAGTCTTTCTCTGATGTTTCCAGAAGATTTAAAGCATTAAAACTTCCTTTACCTGGTGAAAACACACTCTGCACATAATAATTCACTGTTATAACATCAGCCCTCTTGCATAGGAAAGCTTTTATACAACCAGATAACATGCACAGAAAATAAGAATTGAATGAAATCCCTTCATAAAATGTATAAGTAACCCATCAGGTGACCAAAGGTACCTGAAGCTTTAATTGTTTTCTCAGGAATATGGGATTAAGCATTGGTTATAAACTATTTTAAACTATTTGTAAGTTACCATACCAGTATATTTAATTTAGATCATTCTATCTTTTCCATGATGAGTCATGAAATGCAGAACTTTCAATAATAAAAACTTTAAGGACTCAGGAAGGACAAGGTGAACATCCTGGTTCTCCATGAGTCCATTCATGATTAATTAAAATTAGACTTATATCTTCTTGCATACCAGTTGTTTTTTCAAAATAGGTGCATAGCACCAAAAACAAAATTTGCTTATTTCTATGGTTTACAATAGCATAATATAATGGCCATAAACATAATTGATAGCATATACTTAGACATTAGAATTTTGGAAATCCCGTACCATTTTGGAACATTAATATTACTAGTATTAATATTATTCACAAAAATGTAACCTAAAAATATTGAATGTCATTTTGGCATTCCCATGTACCTAAACATGTTAAATAATCCTGTTTACCTCCTTTCTGTATGTTTTCAGAGGCTCTCTGATCCATCCAAAAAGCCAGCCATTAGGAAAGACAATTTTTAAACAGGAGTTTGATTTTGGATTTTCAAATTACCATTAATTATTTATTTTGCCAAAATAATGCCTGAGAAATTTCAAAGAAGTTAAAACCTTTTATAACACTTTTGAGTTTAATTGCCATGTTCACACAGAGAACCTCTTCTGCAGGATTAATTTTCACAATTTTTCCACCACTTCTTTGAACCTTCAGCTTTTTCCTTTCTAATTTAAAAGAATTCTTTAACCCTAGGCAAAAAATTAAATTTCCATTCCTTCTTATAACCTTTTATTAGAAAACACGTTTTACTGTTTTTACACACGTTGCATATAAATCTATTTTCAGTAGATTTAATTACATGTTATAATGGTAATGTCAGGCGTCTGAGCGCTAGCTAAGCCACCATATCCCCTGCAACCTGCACGTATAAGTCCAGATGGCCCGAAGCAAGAAGCAAGTGAAAAATCACAAAAGAAGTGAAAATGGCCAGTTCCTGCCTTAACTGATGACATTCCTCCACAAAAGAAGTGAAAATGGCCGGCCCCTGCCTTAACTGATGACATTACCTTGTGAAATTTCTTCAAAGATCCCCCACTGAACACCTTGTGACCTCCACCCCTGCCAGTCAAAGAAAAACCTCCTTTGGCTGTAATTTTCCTTTACCTACCCAAATCTTATAAAACGGCCCCACCACTCTCTCCCTTCGCTGACTCTCTTTTCGGACTCAGCCCACCTGCACCCAGGTGATTAAAAAACTTTATTGCTTACACAAAGCCTGTTTGGTGTTCTCTTCACATGGACGCATGTGAAATTTGGTGCTGTGACTCGGATCAGGGGACTTCCCTCGGGAGATCGATCCCCTGTCCTTCTGCTCTTTGTTCCATGAGAAAGATCCACCTACAAGCTCGGGTGGTCAGACCAACCAGTTCAAGGAACATCTCACCAATTTTAAATCGGGTAAGCAGTCTCTTTTTACTCTCTTCTCCAACCTCTCTCACTATCCCTCAACCTCTTCTTTCGATCTTGGCATCATCCTTCAGTCTCCCCCTTCTCTTAATTTCAGTTCCTTTCCTTTTCTGGTAGAGACAGAGGAGATGTGTTTTATCTATGAACCCAAAACTCTGGCCCCAGTCACAGACTTGGGAAGACAGTCTTCCCTTGGTGTCTAAAAACTGCGGGGATGCCTGCTTGATTATTCACCAACATTTCAGAGGTGTCATTACTGCGGGGACGCTGGCCTTGATCCTTCACCCTTAGTGGCAAGCACCACTATTTTAGGGGCAAGCACCCCCCACCCCTTCTCTCCATGTCTCTACCCACCCCTTCTCCACTTTCTTGGGGGGCAAACACCTCCACCCCTTCTCTCTGTGTCTCTACCCACCCTTTCTCCACTTTCCTGGGGGACAAACACCTCCAACCCTTATTCTCCGTGTCTCTACCTTCTCTTTTCTCTGGGCTTACCTCCTTCACTATGGGCAACTTTCCACCCTCCATTCCTCCGTCTTCTCCCTTAGGCTGTGTTCTCAAAAACTTAAAACCTCTTCAACTCACACCTGACTTAAAACCTAAACACTTTATTTTCTTCTGCAATACCACTAGGCCCAAATAGAAACTTGATAATGGCTCTAAATGGCCAGAAAATGGCACTTTTGATTTCTCCATCCTACAAGACCTAGACAATTTTTGTCAAAAAATGGGCAAATGGTCTGAAGTGCTTTACATCCAGGCATTTTTCACACTTTGTTCCCTCTCTAGTCTCTGTTCCCAATGCGATTCCTCCCAAATCCTCCTTCTTTCCCTCCCATCTGTCCCCTCAGTCCCAACCCCAAGTGTCGCTGAGTCTTCCCAATCTTCCTTTTCTACAGACCCATCAGACTTCTCCCCTCCTCCAGGATGCTCCTTGCCAGGCCGAGCCAGGTCCCAATTCTTCCTTAGCCTCTGTTCTTCCACCCTATAATCCTTCTATCACCTCCCCTCCTCACACCTAGTCTGGCTTACAGTTTGGTTCCATGACGAGCTCTTCCTCACCTGCCCAACAATTTCCTCTTAGAGAGGTGGCTGAAGTTGAAGGCATAGTCAGGGTACATGTGCCTTTTTCTCTATCAGACCTTTCTCAGATCAGTCAGTGTTTAGGCTCTTTCTTATCAGACTCCACTAAACATATACATGAATTCCAATATCTAACTCTGTCCTACAGTCTAACCTGGAGTGACTTAAATATCATCCTAACTTCTACTCTCTCCCCAGATGAACGGGCAAGAGTTTTTTCTCTGGCTCAATCTCATGCTGACAATTGCCAGCTCCATGAGCCGGACCTCCAGGAAGGTATTAGAGCAGTTCCCAGAGAGGATCCCCAGTGGAACTATCAGGCAGATACCCCAGGTATAGCTAGGCAAGATCACATGATTTCCTGCCTAGTTGAAGGGCTTTAAAAGACAGCTTACAAAGTTGTTAATTATGACAAACTTAAAGAAACTACCCATGGTAAAGATGAAAACTCAGTCCAAGTCATGGCTGGTTTGGCAGCAACCCTGAGATGCTTTACAGCCCTAGATCCTGAAGGGTCAGAAGGCTGTCTCATTCAAAATATGCATTTTATCACCCAGTCAGCTCCTGACATTAGAAAAAAGCTTCAAAAATTAGAATCTGGCCCTCAAACCCCACAATAGGAATTAACCAGCCTTGTCTTCAAGGTGTACAGTAATAGAGACGAGGCTGCCAGACAGCAGTGCATTTTTGAGTTACAATTATTTGCCTCTGCTGTGAGAACAAACCCAGCCACACCTCCAGCACACAAGAACTTCAAAATGCTTAAGCCACACGTGCCTAAGCTTCAGCAGTTAAGCATTCCTACAGGATTTCCTCCATCAGGATTTTGCTTCAAGTGCCAGAAATCTGGCCACTGGGCCAAGGAATACCCGCAGCCCGGGATTCCTCCCGAGCTATGTCCCATCTATGCAGGGACCCAGTGGAAATCAGACTGTCCAGCACACCCAGCAGTCACTACTAGAGCCCCTGAAGCTCTGGCCCAAGGTTCTCTAACTGACTGTTTCCCAGATCTGCTCAGCTTAGGGGCTGAAGACTGATGCTGCCCAATTGCCTCAGAAGCCCCCTGAACCATCATGGACAACAAGCTTTGGGTAACTGTCATAGTTGAGAGTAAGTCCATCCCCTGTTTAATCAATATGGGGACTACCCACTCCATATTACTTTCTTTTCTTTTTCTTTTTTTTTTTTTTTTTTTTTTAATTCTACTTTAAGTTCTAGGGTACATGTGCATAACGTGCAGGTTTGTTACATATGTATACTTGTGCATATTGGTGTGCTGCGCCCATCAACTCGTCAGCACCCATCAATTCATCATTTATATAATGTATAACTCCCCAATGCAATCCCTCCCCCCTCCCCCCTCCCCATGATAGGCCCCAGTGTGTGATGTTCCCCTTCCCGAGTCCAAGTGATCTCATTGTTCAGTTCCCACCTATGAGTGAGAACATGCGGTGTTTGGTTTTCTGTTCTTGTGATAGTTTGCTAAGAATGATGGTTTCCAGCTGCATCCATGTCCCTACAAAGGATGCAAACTCATCCTTTTTAATGGCTGCATAGTATTCCATGGTGTATATGTGCCACATTTTCTTAATCCAGTCTGTCACAGATGGACATTTGGGTTGATTCCAAGTCTTTGCTATTGTGAATAGTGCCACAATAAACATACGTGTGCATGTGTCTTTATAGCAGCATGATTTATAATCCTTTGGGTATATACCCAGTATTGGGATGGCTGGGTCATATGGTACATCTAGTTCTAGATCCTTGAGGAATCGCCATACTGTTTTCCATAATGGTTGAACTAGTTTACAATCCCACCAACAGTGTAAAAGTGTTCCTATTTCTCCACATCCTCTCCAACACCTGTTGTTTCCTGATTTTTTAATGATTGCCATTTTAACTGGTGTGAGATGGTATCTCATTGTGGTTTTGATTTGCATTTCTCTGATGGCAAGTGATGATGAGCATTTTTTCATGTGTCTGTTGGCTGTATGAATGTCTTCTTTTGAGAAATGTCTGTTCATATCCTTTGCCCACTTTTTGATGGGGTTGTTTGTTTTTTTCTTGTATATTTGAGTTCTTTGTAGATTCTGGATATCAGCCCTTTGTCAGATGAGTAGATTGCAAAAATTTTCTCCCATTCTGTAGGTTGCTTGTTCACTCTGATGGTAGTTTCTTTTGCTGTGCAGAAGCTCCTTAGTTTAATTAGATCCCATTTGTCAATTTTGGCTTTTGCTGCCATTGCTTTTTGTGTTTTAGACATGAAGTCCTTGCCCATGCCCATGTCCTGAATGGTATTACCTGGGTTTTATTCTAGGGTTTTTATGGTATTAGGTCTAACATTTAAGTCTCTAATCCATCTTGAATTAATCTTCGTATAAGGAGTAAGGAAAGGATCCAGTTTCAGCTTTCTACTTATGGCTAGCAAATTTTCCCAGCACCATTTATTAAATAGGGAATCTTTTCCCCATTTCTTGTTTCTCTCAAGTTTGTCAAAGATCAGATGGCTGTATATTGGGGACCATGCGGGGGGTGGTGGAGAATGAACAGACACAAGAGACAAAGACAAACAGAGAACATGGCGGCCGCACCTAGAGCCTCTGCCTCACTTTATTTATACTCCATAAGTTCCACGTCAGCAAAAATAACACAATGCAAAACAAACTTTCTGCACCCAGATATAACCTTCTGCTTAGTTCCTTGTCTCTAAGTTCTTTCTTATTTTGTCTGCCTTCTTGGCGCCTACTAGAGTTCATTAAAAGTTCAACTAGAGATACTGTCCTTGACTACTGGAGTTCATTGAAAGTGCAACTAGCTAGAGATACTGTCCTTGAGCCTTATCTATTCTTAGCATATTATATTCAATGACCCCTGCATTTCCCCCTTTTTGTTTTGCCTCAATCCTAGAAAGGTAGCCCATACTTATTCCTGTGTTTTCCTTTGTTTTTGGATGCGACGGAGGGAGCATCGGATCACCATGGAAAGTAAACCCAATCCAAGCACCCAAAGCAAGATACTTCCAGAAATGCTAGAAATCCATGTTTTCATCTGGGTCCATGGGTTAAGGGCAGCAAAACTTTGACCCAGCTCCTGCAAGGTAGCGGCCCCAGACAATACATGGAATTGTTGTCGAAATGCTTCAAAAATGTTTTGAATGAGTTCTTGGATGTCCAAACTAATATTTTTATGGCCTATTAATAATCTTTGGATTTCAGTCCAATTCTGAGAAACATTAAAAGGCACAGGTGTTACGCAAAATTGAGTGGAGTTCCAATGACATTGCAATGTTATTCAAGTACTGAGGACAGTGAGCTGATCTCCAAGCCACATTAAGGCTTGCTCCACGTTGTGCAGTCTTTCAGCGAGTTGAGAGTCAATGTTCCGTTGTTGAAGCCATAACCGATGAGATTGCTCATGCCATTGCTGCGCAAATTCAGCATTTTGTATGGTTTGATGTAGAGCGAGTCCTGCCATGGCTGCAGTGGAGGCGATGGCGACAAGGCCCATTACCAAGGCGACTATAAGTCCAAGGGCACGACGGGTCCACTGGAGGGAAGTCCAAATATAAGTTTCAAGAGGTGATGCCCCCCACGGTCGCATAAGGTTGACAGGTAGCCAAATTTCCTTACGAGCCCTGAGGATATAAATATCCCCAGTAAAGTTGTGCCACCAGGAATGATTGAGGTAAGACAAAAATGTACACGTATCTGTACAATTAACAATTCCCATAACATTATCCCATGTTAAATTCCCCGCTAACAATAGGTAAGGCTTTCAGACACAAGCAATAATATTTCGGGAGATATTCCGATGTAATTGAATATGAAAAGGGTTATTCGGGTTAGAAAGATTAAGGGACATATTCCCCACAAAAGTACTAATGGCATCACCTGCAGCTAATAACTTCCAAAGATGACTTTGTACTTGTAAAGAGTATCTAAGATGAGGCATAGGTGGCGACAAGCCTCCTTCACACCATGCCAAAGTTTCATTACCGTCAGCAGCAATACTTTTATTTACCCAGTGCCATTTCAAAGGTATGTGACTAAATTTTGTTTGAAAATCACCGTGCACACTCCAATCAATTACTTGCAGCCCATTATATTCTAATAAAATCCGGGGCTTAGTTCCCTGACAATGCTGCCACTCCAGTACCTCAATATTAGGGGAAACCTCTGGAATAGGACAAAAAGGTAAGGAACTAGGAATAGTCTCATTAATATATACAGTATGATTATAATGAAAACTTCTAGTTACAATAATAACAGTATTGGCAGCCACATGGCTATGATTATAACGAACAGCCCAAGCTTCATGCGATTTCCGGAGACAATGAGGACTATTTCCCATGTAAATCGGAAGTCCTTCCACTCCAAATTGGTATGTGCTGTTTATTATTCCCGTTTCCCATTCTATGTTGTCCTTGTCCATATAGGGGCACGGCATCCAAGTAGTGTCATTGGTGAAAACCTTAACTTCCGCCTCCCCCCAGGTGACTCCCTGATACAGGGGTGGAGAGGGAATATAAGTCCAATATTCATACAAAGCCTCACTAAGGGAACTAAGTCCCCCACTGAGACACATCCAACAAAGGAAGAGATGCATGCTGAATCCAGTTTTCTTTTAAACAGGGTTTCAATCGCCTTGTAGGAAACCACTCAGGTCCGCTCCCTGTAAGGACAAGAGCATAGCCCCGTCCCTGTTTTAGAACTTGCCCCTGAGCATACTTACCTTCTTCATTAGGATACCAAACCTTTAAATTGTCGGCGGGGACTATCACCGAGGGAGGTGAGGAAAGATGAGTTACGGTAGCGGAGTCCTGCAATTGTCTCCATTGATTCAAAAAATTTAAGGTAAACAAAACCTTTAAAATCTGATTTCTGGGGGACTCATTTCCCCCTTTTTGTTTTAGCAGTTGAGTTTTTAAGGTTAAATTTGCACGCTCAATGATGGCTTGGCCTTGACTGTTGCCCGGGATACCGTTGAGATGTTGAATATTGTATTGCTGTAAGAAAACTTGTAACTTATGAGAAACATAGGCAGGGGCATTATCAGTTTTAAGTATTAGAGGAATGCCCATGATGGCAAAACAAGCTAAGAGATGAGTAACAACAGAATCAGCTTTTTCAGATGGCAAAGGAGTTGCCCATTGAAAATGAGAGAAAGTATCAATGGTATGATGAACAGACTTTAATCGTCCAAAAGAAGGGACATGTGTGACGTCCATTTGCCAAATCTGATTAACTTGAGTACCTCGCAGATTAACCCCAGGATGGAAAGATGGAATGCTCAAAGGAGCACAAGAAGGACAAGCTCGAATAAGAGAACAAGCTTGTTTACAAGTTAAATGAAATTGTCGTTGAAGGCCAGAACTATTAGTGTGATGTAGAGCATGTTCTTGTTCTGCAGCCTGTATGTGGCCAATTAAAAGCGAATCAATCTGAGCATTACCATGAACTAACGGTCCAGGAAGTTGAGAATGAGAACGAAGATGAGTGATGAATAAAGGAGCTCGACGTTGGCTCAAAGTAGAAGATAACAAAGAAAAGAGTTTTTGAAGAGAAGAAGTAGCACAAAGAGGTAGAGTGGCTTGAGAAATATAAGAAGTAACATACACGGCGTATTGAGAATCACTAACAATGTTACAACTGGCGGAAGGGAAATCAAGTAAGACCATGAGAATAGCAAACAGTTCTCCCTGTTGCACTGAGGGATAAGGATAAACTGTAACTCAAGATTGATGAACACTCCAGTATCCAGCTTTACCATTGCTACTAGCATCAGTAAAAAAGGTAGGGCCTTGAACAGGAAATAAAGATATTGGTGAGAAAGGCAACACAGAATGCTCTCTAAAAAATGAAAAGATCGGAGACTTAGGATATTGGGTAGAAAATTGTCCGACAAATGAGGCACAAGCAACTTGCCAAGAATCAGAAGTGGCAAGAAGATAAGTAATCTGACTCTGAGTGAATTGAGAGATAATGAAGGAAGGATCTCCTCCCCAGAGTTGTCGACAGCGATGCTGTCCTTTGATGATCAATTCAGCTAAACGATCGATATAAGTAGTCAAGCGTTTAGATGTTTTGTTGGATAAAAAAATCCATTCTAACGGCCGATTTGTTTGATGAATCATACCTGTAGGATAATGTAAAGTATGAAATAAACAAAAGGAAAGGGGAACGTCGGGAAGGATATAATGTAGATGGGCCTTTTGACGTTGTTCTTCTACAAGCTGGAGTTCCTGTAAAGCCAAAGGAGTTAAATGACATGAGCTGTCCAAGTGACTGTCTCCTTCTAGAATAGAAAAAAGATGTTGTAACTGATACGTTGGTATTCCTAAAACAGGACGCATCCAATTAATATCTCCTAAAAGCTTTTGAAAGTCATTTAATGTTTTTAAATGATCGCGTCGAATTTGAATCTTTTGGGGTCGAATATTTCACGCTCCCAAGGTATAACCTAAATATTGAATAGGAAAATCTATTTGAATTTTTTCTGGGGCAATATTAAGTGAGTTTAACGAGAGCTGCATTTGTAAGGATGTAAAAGCATCTTGCTGCTCTTTTTTGGTGGGTGCGGCAAGAAGAATGTCATCCATATAATGATATAAAAGAACAGAAGGATGACATTTTCGAACAGGATTCAGAGCTCGATGGACAAATTCTTGACACAAGGTAGGGCTGTTTAACATACCTTGAGGTAAAACCTTCCACTGATATCAAGAAAGTGGCTGAGAATTATTAAAAACAGGGACAGAGAAGGCAAAACGCTCACAATCCTTTTGATCCAAAGCAATAGAAAAAAAAAAAAAAACAATCTTTTAAATCAATAACCATAAGTAACCAATCTTGAGGAATCATAGAAGGGTTAGGAAGGCCAGGTTGTAAGGATCCCATGGGTTGAATACATGTATTAATAACATGAAGATCTGTCAATAGTCTCCATTTACCGTTTTTTTTCTTAATCACAAAGACAGGGGAATTCCATGGAGAAGTACTAGGTTCTATATGACCTAGGGATAATTGTTCCTGAACTAAGTTTTCCAAGGCCTCAAGCTTCTCACGTGTTAAAGGCCACTGTTCAACCCATACAGGAATATTAGTTTTCCATGTCAAGGGAAGGGCTTGAGGCTGCTGAACAGTGGCTACATGTTTAAAGATTTTTCAAGGGGATTGTAGCCCATGCGGAACATCATATTCTTGGCAGAATTAGAGACATGAGGAATAGAAACAAAAGCTCCAAATTGTTGCAATAATCTCGCCCCCATAAATTTAGGGCAATAGGAACAATATAAAACTGAACTTGGGCCACTTGACCATCCGGCCCTTGGCAATTTAAGGATTGAGAACTTTGATACACCTCAGAGGCGGAACCTAATCCTGTAAGAGAAACAGCAACAGGCTGTTTAGGCCACTGCAAAGGCCATTGATCAGAGGCAATAATGGAAACGTCAGCTCCAGTGTCGACCAAGCCCTGAAAAATTTGTCCCTCTACTTCGAGGGGAAACACGGGTTTTTGTTGAGTTACTAAAGTTTCCCAAAAAATATGTTTACCCATGCTTCCAAAACCTCCGGTTCTTTCTTGCCTCTGTGAAGGAAACTGAAAATAGGGTAGTACAAGGAGTTGTGCAATTCACTGCCCCTCTTTCAGGGATATAGGTTTATGAGCCTGAGCCATAATTTGAATTTCCCCTTTATAATCAGAATCTATAACACCCAAATGAACTTGTAAACCCTGTAAAATGCTACTACTGCATCCTATAAGCAATCCAACAGTATGTGGAGGTAATGGCCCAAAAACACCTGTAGCCAATTTAACAACTCCCATTTCTGGTGTGAGTTCAACAGCCTGTAAAATCGCCACATCAGCAGCGGTGCTACCGGAAGTAGCAGAGAAAAGCTGAGCTAATGAAAATTGGGGGTTAACATTGTCTGACTGGCCTGCTAATGCTGGACACCTGAGCTGACTGGAAATTGCAAATGAAGAGGGCTTGTATTGTTGTTAGGGCCCCAAGCTGAAGGGCCCCTCTGCAAGTTTCCTGATCCGGAGGTGAGAGAATTGCCGTTTTTGTCCACTTTAGAGTGACATTCATTAGTCCAGTGTCGCCCTTTGCTGCAACGACGACAGGGCTCCGTAGGAAGCTTTTTAAATTCTACTTTGGAGGAGTCACTCCTATTAGATAACTTACGGCACTCCTTTTTAAAATGACCGGTCTTTCCACATTGGAAGCAAACTCCCTTTTTCCCCATGAATGCCTTAGATAAAGCTCCAGCAAACAACGGAGCGTTGTAGGCAGCCCTTCCCACTCCTGCACAGGCTCTAATAAAATCTTCTATTTGTAAGTTTCCAGCAGCCTTTAGAGGACGCAACAACCTCTGACATTCCTGATTAGCATTCTCAAAAGCTAGTGTGGTTACCAGGATTTGGCCTGCAGCCCCACTACCCACAGTCTTTATTACAGCATCTTGGAGCCGAGCCACAAAGTCAGGATAAGGTTCGTTTGTGCCCTGCAAAATCTTAACAAAAGACAAGGCAGTTTTTCCTGATGGTTCTACTTTACACCAAGCCTTTAAAAAAGTGCTTTAACTTGTGATAATGCCACGTCCTCAAGTCCAGATTGAGCCGCTACAGTAGCAAACTGACCAGTGCCTATTAATTGCTCCTCTATAGGTCCTGGAGGATTTCTAGCGGCATTGCGGTGGGCCTGCTCTTTGGCATCTTCCAGCTACCAACTGCGTAGCTGAAGCCACTGAGAGCGATCCAAAACAGCCTTCGCAAAGTCTCCCAATCAAGAAGCAAAAACAAATTCTCAGAGGAGAAAGAATCTAGAAGCCCCGTGACAAAAGGAGATTGAGGGCCGTAATTAGCACCAGCTGCCTTCATTTCTTTAAGAAATTTAAATTGAAGAACATTATACTGCACATTTATACTCCCTTGAGGAAATTGGTCATTAGGACCAAAAGGTTGCCTAATAATGGAGAAAAATTGTAGAGGATCCTCATCCTCTTGAGAATCCAATACCTTAATTACAGCTTTAGCAGTAGAAGTGGGAACAGCAAAAACCATGCCTCAATGAGGCAGCATTTCCACCTGCAGTGGTGGTGGTGGAAAACTATCCTCCTCCTCTGCCTTAGGTACTGATGGGGGTAGATGAACCACGGGAAAAATAAAAACAGGAGTGGGTGGAGGAGAAGGTTGAGGGGGAGATAACTGCAATTGTAAAATTTGTTGTAACAATTGAACAACCGGCTGCAGCTCCTTTTGAATTTCTGATTCCTTTTCATGAGACACATTATCACACAAAGGACCTTCTCCTTCAGTTACAGAATTATCTAAAGGAGGGGAAATGGCTATCGGAGACTTCAAAGACTCCTCATCCCTGCCTTCCCCCTTTCAGAGTCTGTCTCTAAGAGCTCCAAAGCCTGAGTAATAGAGGCACAAAGGGCCCAAAAAGTGCTGACATTACATCGCCGCGTCGATGCGCTTGACGAAGGGTCTTAACAACCTGTTGCAACTCTCGCTTATTTAATTGTACTTCAGTTTGATATTGAAACCAAGAGCAATGTTGTTCCACATGAGCAAACAATTTCCGCAAAGTTCTCTCTTTTGCATCAACCCCAATCGAAAGTAAAAGCCCTTGTAATAATCTTAAATATTCTGAGGCCAAGGAACTGGAATTCCCCATAATGAAAGCTTAAGAAGGTTCCCCTTAACATTTCCCGGGTTTTACCCGCTCCTAGGGGGTTCCCCTTCTTGTTCCCCACTACTCACCCTGTGCACCCTGCTTGCTGCGCCATTTATTGGGGACCGTGCCGGGGGTGGTGGAGAATGAACAGACACAAGAGACAAAGACAAACAGAGAACATGGCGGCCGCACCTAGAGCCTCTGCCTCACTTTATTTATACTCCATAAATTCCACATCAGAAAAAATAACACAATGCAAAACAAAATTTCTGCACCCAGATATAACCTTCTGCTTAGTTCCTTGTCTCTAAGTTCTTTCTTATTTTGTCTGCTTTCTTGGTGCCTACTAGAGTTCATTAAAAGTTCAACTAGAGATACTGTCCTTGACTACTGGAGTTCATTGAAAGTGCAACTAGCTAGAGGTACTGTCCTCGAGCCCTATCTATTCTTAGCATATTATTTTCAATGGCCCCTGCAGCTGTAGATGTGTGGTATTATTTCTGAGGACCCTGTTCTGTTCCATTGGTCTATAGCTCTGTTTTGGTACCAGTAACATGCTGTTTTGGTTACTGTGGCCTTGTAGTATAGTTTGAAGTCAGGTAGTGTGACGCCTCCAGCTTTGTCCTTTTGACTTAGGATTGTCTTGGAACTACGGGCTCTTTTTGGTTCCATATGAACTTTAAAGCAGTTTTTTTTCCAATTCTGTGAAGAAACTCATTGGCAGCTTGATGGGGATGGCATTGAATCTATAAATAACCTTGGGCAGTATGGCCATTTTCACGATATTCATTCTTCCTATCCATGAGCATGGTATGTTCTTCCATTTGTTTGTGTCCTCTTTGATTTCACTGAGCAGTGGTTTGTAGTTCTCCTTGAAGAGGTCCTTGACATCCCTTGGAAGTTGGATTCCTAGGTATTTTATTCTCTTTGAAGCAATTGTGAATGGAAGTTCATTCCTGATTTGGCTCTCTGCTTGTCTGTTACTGGTGTATAAGAATGCTTGTGATTTTTGCACATTCATTTTGTATCCTGAGACTTTGCTGAAGTTGCTTATCAGCTTAAGGAGATTTTGGACTGAGACAATGGGGTTTTCTAAATATACAATCATGTCATCTGCAAACAGGGACAATTTGACTTCTTCTTTTCCTAACTGAATACCCTTGATTTCTTTCTCTTGCCTGATTGCCCTAGCCAGAACTTCCAAGACTATGTTGAATAGGAGTGGTGAGAGAGGGCATCCCTGTCTTGTGGCAGTTTTCAAAGGGAATTTTTCCAGTTTTTGCCCATTCAGAATGATATTAGCTGTGGGTTTGTCATAAATAGCTCTTATTATTTTGAGGTACGTTCCATCAATACCGAATTTATTGAGCGTTTTTTAGCATGAAGGGCTGTTGAATTTTGTCAAAAGTCTTTTCTGCATCTATTGAGATAATCATGTGGTTCTTGTCTTTGGTTCTGTTTATATGCTGGATTATGTTTATTGATTTGCGAATGTTGAACCAGCCTTGCATCCCAGGGACGAAGCCCACTTGATCATGATGGATAAGCTTTCTGATGTGCTGCTGAATCCAGTTTGCCAGTATTTTATTGAGGATATTTGCATCGATGTTCATCAGGGATATTGGTCTAAAATTATCTGTTTTGTTGTGTCTCTGCCAGGCTTTCGTATCAGGATGATGTTGGCCTCATAAAATGAGTTAGGGAGGATTACCTCTTTTTCTATTGATTGGAATAGTTTCAGAAGGAATGCTACCAGCTCCTCCTTGTACCTCTGGTAGAATTCAGCTGTGAATCCATCTGGTCCTGGACTTTTTTTGGTTGGTAGGCTATTAGTTATTGCCTCAATTTCAGAGCCTGCTATTGGTCTATTCAGAGATTCAACTTCTTCCTGGTTTAATCTTGGAAGAGTGTAAGTGTCCAGGAAATTATCCATTTCTTCTAGATTTTCCAGTTGATTGGCGTAGAGGTGTTTATAGTATTCTCTGATGGTAGTTTTTATTTCTGTGGGGCTGGTGGTGATATCCCCTTTATCATTTTTTATTGCGTCTATTTGATTCCTCTCTCTTTTCTTCTTTATTAGTCTTGCTAGCGGTCTGTCAATTTTGTTGATCTTTTCAAAAAACCAACTCCTGGATTCATTGATTTTTTGGAGGGTTTTTTGTGTCTCTATCTCCTTCAGTTCTGCTCTGATCTTAGTTATTTCTTGCCTTCTGCTAGCTTTTGAATGTGTTTGCTCTTGCCTCTCTAGTTCTTTTAATTGTGATGTTAGAGTGTCAATTTTAGATCTTTCCTGCTTTCTCTTGTGGGCATTTACTGCTATAAATTTCCCTCTACACACTGCTTTAAATGTGTCCCAGAGATTCTGGTATGTTGTATCTTGGTTCTCATTGGTTTCACATAACATCTTTACTTCTGCCTTCATTTTGTTACGTACCCAGTAGTCATTCAGGAGCAGGTTGTTCAGTTTCCATGTAGTTGAGCGGTTTTGATTGAGTTTCTTAGTCCTGAGTTCTAGTTTCATTGCACTGTGGTCTGAGAGACAGTTTGTTATAATTTCTGTTCTTGTACATTTGCTGAGGAGTGCTTTACTTCCAATTATGTGGTCAGTTTTGGAATAAGTGCGATGTGGTGCTGAGAAGAATGTATATTCTGTTGATTTGGGGTGGAGAGTTCTATAGATGTCTATTAGGTCCGCTTGGAGCAGCAATGAGTTCAATTCCTGGATATCATTGTTAACTTTCTGTCTCGTTGATCTGTCTAATGTTGACAGTGGAGTGTTGAAGTCTCCTATTATTATTGAATGGGAGTCTAAATCTCTTTGTAAGTCTCTAAGGACTTGCTTTATGAATCTGGGTGCTCCTTTATTGGGTGCATATATATTTAGGAGAGTTAGCTCTTCCTGTTGAATTGATCCCTTTACCATTATGTAATGGCCTTCTTTGTCTCTTTTGATCTTTGATGGTTTAAAGTCTGTTTTATCAGAGACAAGGATTGCAACCCCTGCTTTTTTTTGTTCTCCATTTGCTTGGTAGATCTTCCTCCATCCCTTTATTTTGAGCCTATGTATGTCTCTGCATGTGAGATGGGTCTCCTGAATACAGCAGACTGATGGGTCTTGACCCTTTATCCAGTTTGCCAGTCTGTGTCTTTTAATTGGAGCATTTAGTCCATTTACATTTAAGGTTAATATTGTTATGTGTGAACTTGATCCTGCCATTATGATATTAACTGGTTATTTTGCTCGTTAGTTGATGCAGTTTCTTCCTAGCCTCGATGGTCTTTACATTTTGGCATGTTTTTGCAATGGCTGGTACCGGTTGTTCCTTTCCATGTTTAGTGCTTCCTTCAGGGTCTCCTGTAACGCCGGCCTAGTAGTTACAAAATCTCTAAGCATTTGCTTATCTGTAAAGGATTTTATTTCTCCTTCACTGATGAAACTTAGTTTGGCTGGATATGAAATTCTGGGTTGAAAATTCTTTTCTTTAAGAATGTTGAGTATTGGCCCCCACTCTCTTCTGGCTTGTCGAGTTTCTGCGGAGAGATCTGCTGTTAGTCTGATGGGCTTCCCTTTGTGGGTAACCCGACCTTTCTCTCTGGCTGCCCTTAAGATTTTTTCCTTCATTTCAACTTTGGTGAATCTGGCAATTATGTGTCTTGGAGTTGCTCTTCTGGAGGAGTATCTTTGTGGCGTTCTCTGTATTTCCTGAAATTGAATGTTGGCCTGCCCTACTAGGTTGGGGAAGGTCTCCTGGATGATATCCTGAAGAGTGTTTTCCAACTTGGTTCCATTTTCCCCCTCACTTTCATTCACCTCAATCAGACGTGGATTTGGTCTTTTTACATAATCCCATACTTCTTGCAGGCTTTGTTCATTTCTTTTTCTTTTTTTTCTTTTGGTTTCTCTTCTCATTTCATTTCATTCATTTGATCCTCAATCGCTGATACTCTTTCTTTCAGTTGATCCAGTTGCTTACTGAAGCTTGTGCATTTGTCTTGTATTTCTCGTGTCATGGTTTTCATCTCTGTCATTTCTTTTATGACCTTCTCTGTGTTAATTAGTCTAGCTGTCAATTCTTCCACTCTTTTTTCAAGATTTTTTTGTTTCTTTTTGCTGGGTACGTAATTTCTCCTTTAGCTCTGAGAAGTTTGATGGACTGAAGCCTTCTTCTCTCATCTCGTGAAAGTCATTCTCTGACCAGCTTTGATCTGTTGCTGGCGATGGGCAGCGCTCCTTTGTAGGGGGAGATGCGTTCTTATTTTTTGAATTTCCAGCTTTTCTGCCCTGCTTTTTCCCCATCTTTGTGGTTTTATCTGTCTCTGGTCTTTGATGATGGTGATGTACTGATGGAGTTTTGGTATAGCTGTCCTTCCTGTTTGATAGTTTTCCTTCTGACAGTCAGGACCCTCAGCTGTAGGTCTGTTGGAGATTGCTTGAGGTCCACTCCAGACCCTGTTTGCCTGGGTATCAGCAGCAGAGGTTGCAGAAGATAGAATATTGCTGAACAGCGAGTGTACCTGTCTGATTCTTACTTTGGAAGCTTCCTCTCAGGTGTGTACTCCACCCTGTGAGGTGTGGGGTGTCAGACTACCCCTAGTGGCGGATGTCTCCCAGTTAGGCTACTCAGGGGTCAGGGACCCACTTGAGCAGGCAGTCTGTCCCTTCTCAGATCTCAACCTTGGGCGACCCACTGCTCTCTTCAAAGCTGTCAGATAGAGTCCTTTGCGTCTGCAGAGGTTCCTGCTGCTTTTATTGTTATTGTTGTTAACTGTGCCCTGTCCCCCGAGGTGGAGTCTACAGAGACAGGCAGGTTTCCTTGAGCTACTGTGAGCTCCACCCAGTTCAAGCTTCCCAGCGGCTTTGTTTACCTACTTAAGCCTCAGCAACGGCAGGTGCCCCTCCCCCAGCCTCGCTGCTGCCTTGTGGTTAGATTGCAGACTGCTGTGTTAGTAATGAGGGAGGCTCTGTGGGCGTCGGACCCTCCCGGCAGGTGTGGGATATATTCTCCTGGTGTGCCCGTTTGCTTAAAGCGCAGTATTGGGGTGGGAGTCACCCGATTTTCCAGGTGTTGCTTGTCTCAGTTCCCCTGGCTAGGAAAAGGGATTCCCTTCCCCCTTGCGCTTCCAAGGTGAGGCGATGCCTCGCCCTGCTTCAGCTCTGGCTGGTCGGGCTGCAGCAGCTGACCAGCACCAATTGTCCGCCTCTCCCTAGTGAGATGACCCCAGTACCTCAGTTGAAAATGCAGAAGTCACCGGTCTTCTGTGTCACTCGCGCTGGGAGTTGGAGACTGGAGCTGTTCCTATTTGGCCATCTTGCTCCAGATGGTAAGACTCTTTCCACATTACCTTCTTTTCAAGGGCCTGTTTTCCTTGCCTGCATAACTATTGTGGGTGTTGATGGCCAAGCTTCAAAACCCCTTAACACTCCCTTACTCTGGTGCCAACTTGGACAACATTATTTTATGCACACTTTTTAAGTTATCCCCACCTGCCCAATTCCCTTATTAGGCCAGGACATTTTAACCAAATTGTTTGCTTCCCTGACTATTCCTGGACTACAGCCACATCTCATTGCCGCTCTTCTTCCCAACCCAAAGCCTTCTTTGCATCTACCTCTCATATCCCCCCACCTTAACCCACAAGTATGGGACACCTCTACTCCCTCCCTGGCAACCAATAACCTGCCCATTACTATCTCATTAAAACTTAATCATCCTTACCCCTCTCAATGTCGGTATCCCATCCTACAATAGGCTTAAAGGGGATTGAAGCCTGTTATCACTCGCCTGCTATAGCATGAGCTTCTAAAACCTATAAACTCTCCTTACAATTCCCCCATTTTACCTGTCCAAAAACCAGACAAGTCTTACAGGTTATTTCAGGATCTGTGCCTTATCAACCAAGTTGTTTTGCCTATCCACCCTGTAGTGCCCAACCCATACACTCTTTTGTCCTCAATACCTTCCTCCACAACTCACTATTCCATTCTTAATCTTAAAGATGCTTTTTTCGCTATTCCCCTGCACCTCTCATCCCAGCCTCTCTTTGCTTTTATCTGGACTGACCCTGACACCCATCAGTCCCAGCAGCTTACCCGGGCTGTACTGCTGCAAGGCTTCAGGGATAGCCGTCATTACTTCAGCCAAACTCTTTTTCATGATTTACTTTCTTTCTACCATTCTGCTTCTCACTTTATTCAATATATTGATGACCTTCTACTTTGTAGTCTCTCCTTTAAATCTTCTCAATAAGACACTCTCCTGCTCCTTCAAGATTTATTCTCAAAAGAAAATTGGGTATCCCTCTCCAGAGCTCAAATTTCTTCTCCATCTGTTACCTACCTCAACATAATTCTTCATGAAAACACACGTGATTTCCCTGCTGATTTTGTCTGACTGATCTCTCAAACCCCAACCCCTTCCACAAAACAGCAACTCCTTTCCTTCCTAGGCATGGTTGGATACTTTCTCCTTTGGATACCTGGTTTTGCCATCCTGACAAAACCATTATATACACTCACAAAAGGAAACTGAGCTGACCTCATAGATCCTAAATCCTTTCCCCACTCCTCTTTCCATTCTTTGAAAATAGCTTTAGAGACTGCTCCCACACTAGCTCTCCCTCACTAATCCCAACCCTTTTCATTACACATAGCTGAATTGCAGGCCTGTGCAGTCAGAATTCTGACACAAGGACTGGGACCATGTCCTGTAGCCTTTTTGTCCAAACAACTTGACCTTACTGTTTTAGGCTGGCCATCATGTCTCTGTGCAGCAGTTGCCACTGCCCTAATACTTTTAGAGGCCCTCAAAATCACAAACTAGGCTCAACTCACTCTCTACAGCTCTCATAACTTCCAAAATCTATTTCCTTCCTCACACCTGATGCATACCCTTTCTGCTCTCCAGTTCCTTCAGCTATACTCACTCTTTGTTGAGTCTACCAAAATTACCATTGTTCCTGGCCCAGACTTCAATCCAGCCTCCCACATTATTCCAGATACCACACCTGACCCCCATGACTGTATCTCTCTGATCCACCTGACATGCAACCCATTTCCCCACACAAGGGTTCTCCATCATTAATGCCTCTTTAGTAAAAACTCTTCTCAAAGCCACTTTACTTCCAAAGGAAGCTGGAGTCATTCACTGCAAGGGTCATCAAAAGGCATCAGATCCCATTGCTCTAGGCAACTCTATCTCCTTCCAACCTCACAGGCCCATTCTATTCTGTCGTCATTTCATAACCTCTTCCATGTAGGTTACAAGTCCCTGGCCCATCTCTTAGAACCTCTCATTTCCTTTCCATCATGGAAATCTATCCTTAATGAAATCACTTCTCATTGTTCCATCTGTTATTCTACTACTCCTCAGGGATTGTTCAGGTCCCCTCCCTTCCCTACACATCAAGCTGGGGGATTTTCCCCTGCCCAGGACTGGCAAATTGACTTTACTCACAAGTCCCGAGTCAGGAAACTAAAATACCTCTTGCTCTGTGTAGACACTTTCACTGGATGGGTAGAGGCCTTTCCCAGGGGGTCTGAGAAGGCCACCACAGTCATTTATTCCCTTCTGTCAGATATAATTCCTCAGTTTGGCCTTCCCACCTCTACACAGTCCAATAACAGACCAACCTTTACTAATCAAATCACCCAAACAGTTTCTCAGGCTGTTGGTATTCAGTGGAATCTTCACACCCCTTACCGTCCTCAATCTTCAGGAAATGTAGAATGAACTAATGGTCTTTTAAAGACACCTCAGCAAGCTCAGTCTCCAACTTAAAAAGGACTGGGCAGTACTTTTACCTCTTGCCCTTCTCAGAATTAGAGCCTGTCCTCAAGATGCTACAAGGTACAGTCCATTTGAACTTTTATGTTTGGCCCCGACCTTGTCTCAGACACCAACCCTCTAGGTGACTATCTTCCAGTCCTCCAGCAGGCTAGACAGGAAATTCGCCAGGCTGCTAATCTTCTCTTGCCTACTCCAGATTCCCAGCCATATGAAGACACCCTAGCTGGACTATCAGTTCTTGTTAAGAATCTGACCCCTCAAACTGTACAACCTCGATGGACTGTACCCTACTTAGTCATCTATAGTACCCCAACTGCCGTCCACCTGCAGGCTCCTCCCCACTGGGTTCACTGTTCCAGTATAAGGCTGTGTTTGTCAGACAGCTAGCCTAATCTCTCCTTTTCCTCCTGGAAGTCACAGGTACTCTCCTCTACTTCCCTTAAACTCACTCACATTTCTGAAGAACAGCAATAACCCTTATGAGCCTAATACATCCCTTCATTCTATTAGGTCTGTTTGTCCTTACCCTACTTTTTGCAACAGGGCTTTATGCAGTCACCCCCACTGCTAGACCCACTAGAGTTCCCCTGGGTAACCTTTCACCTTCTCGATGTTCCTTCACGCTTCATCTCCAAAGCCCAATTAGACACATCACTGAAACAACTGGAGCCTTCCAGCTCCATATTACAAATAAACCCTCTATCAATAATGGCAAACCTAAAAACATTAGTACTAATTATTGCTTAGGAAGACACTTACCCCGTGTTTCACTCCATCCTTGGTGACCTTCCCCTACTATCATCCCTACTATCTTCTTTCTAGTCATACTCCTATTCGTCATTCTCAAATACTCATAAATGCCCTGCTCTTGTTTACACCGCTGGTTTACACTGTTTCTCCAAGCCATCACAGTTGATATCTCCTCGTGCTGTCCCCAAACCGCCACTCTTAACTCCCTCTTAGAGTGGATAGATGATCTTTGCTGGCAGGGCACCCTCCAATACTTTCATCCTGATGAAGTTCTATTATTTATTTTTATACTCACTCTTATTCTCATTCCCATTCTTATGCCACCCTCTACCTCTCCCCAGCTCTCTCCACACATTATCAACCTTACTCACTCTCTCCTAGCCGTTTCTAATCCCTCCTCAGCAAACAATTGCTGGCTTTGTATTTCCCTTTCTTCCTGTACCTACACAGCTGTCCCTGCCTTACATACAGACTGGGCAACATCTCCTGTCTCCCTACACCTCTGAACTTCCTTTAACAGCCCTCACCTTTACCCTCCTGAATAACTTCTTTACATTCTAGAAAGGTCCAGCAAGACCTCCCCAGACATTTCACATCAGCAAGCTGCCACCCTCCTCTGCACTTACTTAAAAACCTTTCTCCTTATATCAACCCTACTATCAGCATATTTGGACCCCTCACAACACAACTACTGTTCCTGTGGCCGCTCCTTTATGTATTTCTCGGCAAAGACCCACTAGAATTCCCCTGGGTAATCTTTCACCTTCTCAATGTTCCTTCATGCTTCATCTCCAAAGCCCAATTACACACATCGCTGAAACAATTGTAGCCTTCCAGCTCCACATTAGAGATACGCCCTCTATCAATAATGGCAAACTTAAAAACATTAGTACTAATTATTGCTTAGGAAGGCACTTACCCTGTATTTCACTCCATCCCTGGCTACCTTCCCCTTGCTTGTCAGACTCTTTTTCCAGGCCCTCTTCTTGTTTATGTATACCCAGCCCCATAAATAACAGTGAAAGGTTGCTTGTATTCACTCAACATTTTCTTATACACCATAAAAATTGAACCTCCCCCTCTACGTAGTTACCCCATTACAACCGGATGGCTGCCACCCTAGCTGGATCTCCAGGAGTCTGGGTACAAGACACCTCTTTCAGTACTCCTTCTCATCTTTTTACTTTGCATTTCCAGTTTTGCCTCACACAAGGTCTCTTCTTCCTCTGTGGATCCTCTACCTACATGTGTCTACCTACTAATTGGACAGGCACATTAATACTAGTTTTCCTTACTCCAAAAATTCAGTTTGCAAATGGGACTGAAGAGCTCCTTGTTCCCCTCTTGACACCAACATGACAAAAAAGAGTTATTCCACTAATTCCCTTGCTTGTCGGTTTAGGACTTTCTGCCTCCACTATTGCTCTCGGTACTGGAATAACGGGCATTTCAACCTCTGTCATGACCTTCTGTAGTCTCTCTTTTGACTTCTTGGTTGGCATCACAGACATATCACAAACTTTGTTAGTCCTCCAGGCCCAAGTTGACTCTTTAGCTGCAGGTGTCCTCCAAAACTGCCGAGGCCTTGACTTACTCACTGCTGAAAAGGGGAGGACTCTATATTTTTAAATGAAGAGTGTTGTTTTTACCTAAATCAATCTGGCCTGGGGTGTGAAAACATAGAAAAACTCAAAGATAGAGCCCCAAAACTCACCAACCAAGGAAATAATTACACTGAACCCCTTGGGCACTCCCTAATTGGATGTCCTGGGTTCTCCCAATTCTTAGTCCTTTAATACCTATTTTTCCCCTTTTATTCAGACCTTGTATCTTCTGTTTTGTCTCTCAATTCATCCAAAACTGTATCCAGGCCATCAGCAATCATTCTATATGACACATGCTCCTTCTAACAACCCCTCAATATCATCCTTTACCACAAGATCCTCCTTCAACTTGACCTCTCCCACTCTAGGTTCCCATGCCACCCCTAATCTCACTTGAAGCAGCACTGGGAAACATCACCCATTATCTCTCCATGCCACCCCCCCAAAAAATTTTTGCTACCCCAACACTTCAATACTATTTAATGCTATTTTTCTTATTAATATAAGAAGGTAGGAATGTCAAGCTAAGCCATTGTGTCCTCTGTGACCTGTACATATAGACATCCAGATGGCCCAAAGCAAGTGAAGAATCACAGAAAGAAGTGAAAATGTCCGGCCCCTGTCTTAACTGATGATATTCCACCACAAAAGAAGTGAAATTGGCTGGTCCCTGCCTTAACTGATGACATTACCTTGTGAAATTCCTTCTCCTGGCTCATCTTGGCTCAAAAAGCTCCCCCACTGAGCACCTTATGGCCCCCACCCCTGCCAGCCATAGAACAACCTCCTTTGACTGTAATTTTCCACTACCTACCCAAATCTTATCAAATGGCCCCACACCTATCTCCCTTTGCTGACTCTCTTTTCGGACTCAGCCTGCCTGCACCCAGGTGATTAAAAAGCTTTATTGCTCACACAAAGCCTGTTTGGTGGCCTCTTCACACAGATGCACATGAAAGGTAACTCCTAGCAATTTTTAGCTTTAAGATAAAATTTGGTAAATTGGTTTAATTGTGTGCTAACTGCAGCCAAAGTTTGCCTTCTTAGTTAAGGGTGTGGTTAGTTCCATATGTCCCCAGGCGGTACCAATTGTGTAGCCTGCAAGTCAAATAGTTTTTAAAACCCAAAAAGCAGTTTGTTACCTTAAAACATTCAGTAAACCTTGCATCTGACCTACATAGTTTGGTTCACCTATTTACATTTTAATGACACCTGCATTTTACCAATAATTTTTAAAACCATCTTCATTATCCAGAGATTACTTAAGTCACATGAACTAAATAAAAGGCATTACATTTTTCACTTTTCTGACAAAATATTTGATTTAAGCTCTTTTTATTATTAAATCAATTAATTTAAAACTTCACAGAGGAGAAGGCATTCCAGGTTTCTTGGTTCTCTCTCCCTGAGTGGCCCTGGTGAATCTGCTTGACTGTATACAAACAAACACATTGCTGCAAATTGAGAATATTCACATTTACTTTACAAATTTTGGAGAAATTAGGCAGAGAGAGAGAAATATGACTCAAATTATGTTTGAAAGAGTATACTCAACATAGTTAAAGTAACAGGAAATCTAAAATCCAAAAGCTTAGTTTAAGGATAAAAAGCTGGTGTGCTCCATTAATTCCTGCAGGCCCAACAAAGGCAGCTCAGGAATTCAAGATAAATTGAACGAATGATGACTTGCTGGAAATGCATGGGAACACAAAATTAAAGAAAAGCCTTCCACTAGGAACTAAAAAAATTATGGTTTTATATATATGCACACGCAAGCAAAGCCACAGGAGAATAAATAGCAAGCAAATGAAAACCAGAGGGAAAAACAAATATGCAGGAAACCAACCCTAAATTTTCTTACTCAATTTACCCTAGAGCTTACAGTGTTACCTAGGGCCCCCCAAAAACTCACATAATGAATAATTTATTTCTGCTACACAATTTAATATCCTTAAGTTCACTAATATTAGTATACATCCTGTGCAATTAAGAAATTCACATTAGGCACAGGACCAATAACTGCTTCAGCACTATCCATGCAAAACAGTAAAAACAGTGTGAAGCAATGCAAGCATATATGTGAAACTTGGCTTTACACTAAATCGAGCTTCATGCTTAGCTATACTAAAAAAAGAATTTCCAAACTGCTTATGTATTTTTACAATATTTGTTATTTTAATCAAGACTAAGAGCTTTAACTATGAAAACAGTAATTAGCCAAATATCTCCAATTCTCTATCAGGCTTTAAAGAATATTTTATTATTTAAAGCTTTTCCTCATTTTTCCCCTACTTAATGGTTCCTTACTAAATTGCTTCATAAATAACCTTTGTAAATGTGTATTTTGAACTAACTTTTAGATAACTTCTGAATTATACAATTGTTTTTATTTACTAAAAACATAACCCTTTTGGTGTATTTTGGATGCAGAATTACATTTTAACTAAAAATTTTATCCTTACCAACTTAAAACTTTAGTGAAACCCTAAAAAGCAAGAAATTCTTAACTATTAAAGATGAGCATTTATAGAGAAGAAAAATTCCACAATTTTAGAAACACTTTTCTCCATATTATAACCCTTTCTTAATTGGAAGTGTCCCTGATATCAAATGAGTGTTAAAAATAACTTTAAGATTTTAATTTACACAAAAGGTTTACCTAAAACTTTTATCCCATTCACTGTACTTAATTTTTACTTTTAACAAAGGAGACATGAGACATCAATCAACATATGTAAAACTAACACTGGTTTGTTCAGGAAAGGGAGGCAAACTCAAGGTAGGGAGGGTCTTGGGGGTTTTTCAATCACAGGTGGTAGACAAATGGCTGCATTCTTTTGAGTTTCTGGTACACCTTTCCAAAGGAAGCAATCACTTATGCACTTATTTCAGTGAGACTTTGAATAGAATGGGAGGCAGGTTCACCTTAAGCAGCTCCCAGCTCGAATTAACGCTGACATTTTAAAATATCTAGGAAAGACAAACATAAAGTACAGAAAAAAATGTATGCTGACAATTCTGAAGGCATTTCTATTTTTATTCCACCAAAATTTTAAAGCTAGCTTGTATAGTAAAGTTATACTTTAACTCATGTGAACTTGAAAATTGTTTAGTCTTCTTACTTCACTTGTGAGTACTTTTACTTATAAGTCAATTTACTAGATACAACATATAACAATAAGTATACATACGAATAAACATATTTAGACATGTATACACACACATAAACGAAGACCCAATAGCTTGGAACTTTAGCCATGAGATCCAATACAAGCTTGCCTGTTTTACGTTGCCCAATAGATAATCAAAGGAAGGCTATGAACTAAAATTTTCAGGTAAAGCAGTCTCCGTGGAAGTTGTATTTTAAAGGCTAAACCTCCTCAAGCAGCACTGGGGCCAAATATTGACAAAAGAGAATGTTACACGTTAACCAGGCCACCTACTTAGAACAGCAACACAAAAGCCTGGATACATGCAACACCATCCAACTGTCTGCTTAGAGAGCAAACTTCAGATTCTAAACAACTTTGGAGCCAAGCAGCATTGCAACTGTCATAAAAGGTTCTAAAGAGGGTTTAATACTAGACGTCAGAACCTCGGCCAAGGGGAGAGTTTGGAGAGTTTGAGGTCCACAGAATTCATGGGGTGTCCTCCTGTGGGGTCTAATCTTAGAGTTCCAGACGTCTCTGGCTTAGGTGGGTGCATCACAGGCAGGTTTTCCCTCCAAAGCATACTATGAGATTTATAAGAATAAATAGCCATGAAATGTAATGAGAACTGAATGCTGGGTGAGCCTTTTCATTCCTTAGCCAGTTGAGTACAATAAGGGAAGACTTTAGTGTATAAAAATAAGGTTTCAGTTGCCTGAAACAGGTGTGAGTTTGCTCCGAGATGCACTGCATGTAAGAATTAGGGACCAAAAGTAAAAAATATTTTTTTAAATCCTTCCTCCTTCAGGGCAGAGGATTATTTCCATTCGTTCCTAGGTCTTCAGGCAATACCGCGTAGTGGCCCCAGTCAATTGCCCTTAATTTCCAGTGAACTACTAGGAAACAGCCACTGAAAGACTGAAAAAGAAAGAAAGAAAAAAAAAGAACAAAAAACAAAACAAAACTTGAAAAAGACCCTGGTCCCTTAAGTGAATGGGGTGGTGGCAGTCAGGCTTCTCCACACAGAAACCCTTTAGTTTCACTGGCCAAGGCCAGAAACCTGCAGTTGCTTCCATGTTTAGGCACTGCCCACCAAGGGTCTCAAGTTGGAAAAGGAAAGAGAGCGAGAAAGAGAGAGAGAGAGAGAGAGAGAGAGAGGAGCGAGAGAGCGCCTGTATGGAGCAGAAAGGAGAAAGGAAAGGGAGAAAAAATGAATCTTAAACTTTGGGCTTACCTCTTTCTCCTGGCTAGCTCACCAAAATATGTTGACAGTGTAGGGTGTCCAGGTTCTTGGCATCTTGAACAAAGAATTGAACAAAATGCACAAGCAAACAAAGCAAGGAAGGAATGAAGGGTTTTATTGAAAATGAAAGTACACTCCACAGTGTGGGAGTGGGCCTGAGTATAGGGGATCAAAGACCCTGTTACATAATTTTTGGGATTTTGAATACTTAGAGGATTCCATTGGTTACTTGGGGTACACCCTACATGAATGGAGAGGATCAATAAAGTTACAAAGTTATTTAGATTGTTAGCCCTAAGGAGAAGATATTTCCTGTCAGAGCTGAAGCGTGAATTGTCCTCATGTTCCCTGTTTCCAGACATTATTTTCCTGCCTCAATCTTACCTAACCAGTTAAATCCCAAGAATTTGGCAGATAATCCAGGCCTTTGGACCTTGGATTCGGTGACGGCCCAACACATGTTGCCAAATGTTGTTGCAAGAGGGGTGCCGTTGCTTCTAAATCTGCAAGAGAATTAGAGGTTAACATAATGTCATCAATATAATGGAATAGGTGGACCTCCTTTGGCCATTTCCATACAGCTAAATCTGTGGCAGCAAGACCATGACATATGGTGGGGCTATGCATGTAGCCCTGTGGCAGCACTGTGAAAGTTTATTGTCACCCTTCCCATGTGAGGGTAGACTGCTCCTGGCTCTCTGGAGCAATGTCAGTTGAGAATAATGCATTGGCAAAGTCCACTACATAGTGGTACTGTCCCAATTACTTCAGCAAGCAGTCCGTCAAAGCCATGATAGACAGCACAACTGCATGTATAGGGAGTGTTACTTTATTTGGTTTTTGATAATCCACCATCATTTGCCAAGTTCCATCAGGCTTTCTGACTGAACATACCAGAAAATTGTAGGTGTTTTGGGTGCTGTGCACTATCTGCACCTCCTCTAACTTTTTAATAGTCTCAATTATCTCCATACACTGACCTGGCAAGTGGTATTGATGGATGGAAGTAATCCACTGGAACTGTGGCAGGACCTGAGGCTTGTGATGCATATGTCCACACAGTACCAGCTCAACCACACATACTTGGAGATTGAATTCTCCAGTTGTGGATTTCAAAGTCAAGTCATGTAAAATATCCACCCCCAGAATCTATTCCGGTATGGGAGAGACATAAACAGTGTATACACTGTTTATACACTTAGGGAGCCAAGAGGCCGATACCAAGGTGCAAGGATACAGGTTTCACGTTCACTGTCTGGCCTCCATAGCCATCTATGTATGCAGCCTTGCCCAGAAACTTATCTGGGTTACCATAGAGGAGGCAACAATCTATGCCAGTGTCTACCAGTGCCAGCACCTGCTGTACATTGGTGGGGGACCCGTGGATTGCCAATTCTACACATAACCTCCAGTCATCTGGGTCTCCTCAAGCTGGGCACCTCAGCCAGTTCCCTAATCAAACATAAAATGCTCATACCTCTGTGTGTCTGCGAGTGGTCCTTGAGCTAGAGCCTCCGAGCAGGACTGGGTCGAGCAGCAGCATCCTGCCCCTGTTGGGCATTTTCCATAATTGCTGCTCCAGGGACAATTGCCTCCACAAAGTTAACAACACTTAATCGGGTTGCCTATCAATTTTCTCTCAGTCAACCTCAGTTAAAATCAAATCAATCCACATCTGCATGTGAGTCACCTATTGGGGTGGTCCCATGAGGTGGTGGCCCTGCCGAAGGGGTGCCTTTTTCTTTTTCATGGTATGGACTCCTCAGTCCTGCTGACAGCTTTCTGCTTCCCTGAAGGCCATTATGGCAGTAGTCACCACATGTATATGGTGCCCCACATATGAGTGAGAACAGTGGCCAGGGAGCTGAAGGCACTCGGGGCCTCATTGCCCAACATAAGTTCCCTCATGTGAGAGGTAAAACGTTCATCATCTGGCCCTCAGGTATTCAGATCAGACATAGCCTGCCATTTACTGATCTCCTGAATTACTCGCACCAAATCTGTATATGTCTGCCATTTACTCACAGTTTCTGGTATTTCTCCAGCATTGTTCTATACCGTTTGTGTGGCTGCCATCAGCCATTCCATTAGGGTTTGGTTGCCTTGCCCCTGTGCTAACCACCTGCAGATGCAGGGAAGGGTTCATAATGAGGTCAACTTTTCTATTTCTGAGGTGGAGCATACAATTTCATCAGCTTCCTCATCCCAAAAGTGAAGCATCCAGGTGGGTAGGGGTTCCCCCAAGCACCACCAATAGTGTTTACCTAATTTCCACAACTCATTTGGGGTATAAGCATTGTATGACATGTGCTCCGTCACAGTAGGGGCTTCCTGAGTCTGTCCCTGGAACCCCAAGGGCTGTTCATGCTCTATTTTCTGACAGACCAGCGGGTGAGCTCGCAATAGGCATTCTTACTTCTCGGTATCAGTCCAAGTAAAGGTCTTTGACTGGGATGGTCAGCCCAGGCCTGCACTAATGGCATAACCTAGTTCTCATTCTAAGCTATGTATCTGGGCCTCCAGGCACTCTGCTTGCACTCGGAGGTCCCTTACTGTGCTGCATCCCCCAGGGACTGAGCATGCACTTCCCGTAGCACAGTCAAAAATGCCCATCCAACTCTGCTGGCAAAGACACTCTCCTACTTGGTGCTCTGCGCTTCCAGGTGCTTCAGCATCTTCTCCATGCTCACGGGGGACCCATCCTCTGCTGCCCATGTTTCCACAGGGGCCCATCCTAGCAGCAAGGCTGCCACTGTGTGCCACAACCCATGCTGGGACCACATGGCTGAACTGAGGTCATTGAGGGCCAAGATCTCACTCACCTTGGGATCCTGGCATGTATGCCAATTGTCAGGTTCCAACCCAAGCTGGGGTCCAAGGGGAGTTGGTGGATGGGTGGCAGATAGCTGAAAGAACATTCAAGGGACTATAAACAGGTGGCACATGGCTTTATTCTTCTCTCCCTCTTATATGGAGTCAAAAGTGCAGTGATATTTTTTACAGACAGCAGCAGCTCAAAACTGGGTATGAGCTCACACAAACGGGTTACATCAAAATGGCTACATAAATGTGAGTACATAATGCATGGGGTTGTGTTCCTGTACTTCCAACCTAGTGTCATGCTGTACTGAATGTCTGCCTCGGCCCACTGCTGGCTGAAGCACAGCCATTTTTCTTACAACCTAAATTAGTAAATCCAATGAAAATATACCATGAAGTACAAATAAAGACATTACCAGACAAATAAAATCTGAGGAATTTAAATAACACCAGACCAATCCTACAAGAAATGCTAAAGGCAGTACTTCAATCAGAAAGAAAAGTAGAGTAATGAACAGCAATACATTACCTGAAGGTCCAAAATTCACTGGTAATAGTAAGCACACACAAAATCACAGAATATTATAACACTGTAACTGTAATGTGTAAACTACTCTTAAGTAAAAAGACTAAATGATGAATCAATCAAAAATAGTAACTACAACAACGTTTCAAGACATAGTACAACAATATGTAAATAGAAACAACAAAAAGTAAAAAAGCTGGGGGGCAAACATATAATACAGACTTTTTATTAGTTTTTGGTTGTTAATTTGTTTAATTATCCAAGCAGTATTAAGTTGTTACCAGCTTAAGATAATCAATTATAAGGTGTAATTTGTAAGCCTCATTATATATTGAATATGTAAAAACTAAGAAGCAAAAAAAAAAAAAAAATTATACCATCAGATAAATTTGCCTTCACTAATGCAAAGACAGGAAGGAAGGAAAGAAAGAAGACCACAAAACAACCAGAAAATAACAAAATTGCTGGAATAAGTACTTACTTATCAATAATAATATTGAATGTAAATGCACTAAATTCTCAAGTCAAAATACGTAAAGTGGATGAATGAACACAAAAATGAGATTCAATGATTTGTTGCCTAAAAGAAACACTTTTCACCTTTAAAGACATACATGGACTACAAATAAAAAGATGGAAGGTGATATTTCATGCCAATGAAGACCAAAAAAGAGAAGGACTAGCTATACTTAGACAAAATAGATTTCAAGACAAAAACTGCAAGAATAGATAAATAAGCTGATTAATAATAAAGATGTCAATTCAATAAAAGGATATATTATTTGTAAATACATGTGCACCGAATACTGGAAAACCAAGATATATATTGTAAAGTGAGTCAAGAAATGCCCAAAAATGCTCCAGATTATCATATGTGCATGCAAAAAATAAGAACATTTCTGTTTACATTTATTTTATATAAAATGATATGAAAATAGTTAATATAAATTTTTACCTCACTGAACTTTATTAAGACCTTTGTCAGAGACAAAAACAAATATTACTTACCTCACTTAAGTATGCTGTTGGAAGGGTAGGAGTTTCCAAATATAAATGAGCTTTCAGTAGCATCAACTCAATTTCATTTTTCTTTTCAGAAGATTATGATATATTGCTGGTTACTCATGCCCACTTTCCTGTAGATTTACGTGTTATTTTATGTAGTTTCAGGTAAGCAAACTCTTACAAAATGTATGGATAGATTAAAAAGATTCCTACAAAGAAATTAGAAAGAAATTATTACAAAGAATTAGAATCCTACAAATAATTAGAAATAGTATAAATATTGTAAAGACACATTAACAGTGAAGAAGCAGGAAAATTGGCAATACTATTACTATGAAGACTTTGTCATCAAACCATATTAAGAGGCAAAATATAAAGACTCTTAATCAGATCTTGGAAGAAATTGCTTCCATAATAGGAATTATTAGAAAGGCTATTTGACACAGGGGTTTAAATCTGCTGTCATTAACGAGGAATTACTCCTAGATTGTATTTTGTATTACAATATCATATAATCATAGTATTTAGCCATACTAATTAACAAGATATTTTCAAAATAAGACTTTAAATCATGACATTAACACTTCACATTTTTCCAGCAAATTTTAAAGTAACGTGATATTCCAACATTCCACAAAGTTTCTCACTACACATAATGCATTTTAGAAGTGTCTTCTAATATTTCTATCATTAATTGTAAAACAGAAGAAGTGATATGTCATTGAGGAAATAAACAAAAGTCCAGATAAAAGCAAATTTGTATTTTTTATTGATATGTATTTGTACATATCTATGGAACACTTGGGATAATTAGATACATGCATACAATGTCTAACAATTAAATCAGTATACTTAGGATATATATTACAATCAATCATCTATTATTTCTTTATGCTGGGAACATTTCAAACATTCTATATTAGCTATTTTAAAGTGTAATAGAATATTGTTAACTTTACTGTGCTATTAAATACTAGAAATTATTCCTTTGGAGTGTGTTTGTATCCATTAAACAAATACTCTTTCTCTCCCTTGATGCCTTTTCTAACTTCTAGTAATCATCATTGTACTCTCTATCTCCATGGGGTTAATTTGTTTAGCTCTCACATATGAGTGAGAATATGCAATATTTGTCTTCCATGCCTTGTTTATTTCAATTAACATAGTGAATTTTCATTACATTTCTGTTGCTAGTTTCGTTTATTTTTATTGAAGAATAGTATTTTATTGTTTATATATACCACAATTTTATGTATACATTGCTTAAGGGACACTTAGATTGATTCCATATCTTGTCTATTGTGAATAGTGCTGCAATAAACATAAGGGTGCTGGTATATCTTTAAACTACTGATTTGCCTTTCATTCGATAAATACACAGTAAAGGGGTTACTAGATTTAATGGCACTTCTATTTTTAGTTTAGTTTTTTTTTTTTTTTTTAGAAGATATCATACTGTTTTCCATAATGGCTGTACTAGTTTGCATTCTCACCAAAAATGTAGAAGAGTCATTCATTTTTTCTACTTCTCATTGTCAGCATGTGTTATCTCCTGATTTTTTTTTTTTTTTTTTTTTTTTTTTTTTTTTTTTTTTTGAGACGGAGTCTCGCTCTGTCGCCCAGGCTGGAGTGCAGTGGCCGGATCTCGGCTCACTGCAAGCTCCACCTCCCGGGTTTACGCCATTCTCCTGCCTCAGCCTCCCGAGTAGCTGGGACTACAGGCGCCCGCCGTCTCGCCCGGCTAGTTTTTTGTATTTTTTTAGTAGAGACGGGGTTTCACCGTGTAGACCAGGATGGTCTCGATCTCCTGACCTCGTGATCCACCCGTCTCGGCCTCCCAAAGTGCTGGGATTACAGGCTTGAGCCACCGCGCCCGGCCATCTTCTGATTTTTAAGAGTAAACATTCTAACTGGAGTGAGATAATACTTCATTGTGGTATTGATTTGTTTTTCCCTGAAGGTTAGCAATATTTAGCATTTTTTTCCATAAACCTGTTGACTGTGCGTCTTCTTTTGAAAAATATCTATTCAGATCATTTGCCCACTTTTAATGGGGTTATATATTCTTGACTATTGAGTTGTTTGAGTTCCTGTGTATTCTATTTAGCCACTTGTTGGATGAATTATCCTGGAATCCCTGGGATAAATCCCACTTCATTATGATGTATTATATTTTTGGTGTTGCATTAGTCTGTTCTTGCATTGCTATAAAGAACTACCAGAGACCTGGTAATTTATAAGAAAAAGAGGTTTAATTGATTTACATTTACCAAGACTGTACAGGAAGCATGGCTGGGGAGGCCTCAGGAAACTTACAATCATGGAGGAAGGAAAATGGGGAAGCTGGCATACCTTACACAGTTGGAGCAGGAGGAAAGGGGCAAAGGTGCCACACACTTTTAAACAACCAGATATCATGAAAACTCACTATCACAAGAACAGAAAGTGGAAAGTCCACCTCTATGATTCAATTACCTTCCACCAGGCTTCTCCTTCAATATTGGGGATTATAACTTAAGATTTGGGCAAGAACACAAATTCAAACCATATTGTTCCACCCCTGGCCCCTCCCAAATCTCATGTCATTTTCACATTGCAAAATACAATCAACCCATCTTAACAGTCCCCCAAGTCTCAACTAATTTCAGCATTATCTCAAAAGTACACAATCCAAAATCTCATCTGAGACAAGGTAAGTCCCCTATGCCTATAAGCCTGTAATATCATGATACAATTAGGGCACAGGTCAATGTTCCCATTCCAAAAGGAAGAAAATGGCCAAAAGAAAGGGACTACAGCCCCTGTGCAATTTTGAAATCCAACAGAGCAGTCATTCAATATTAAAGCTCCAAAATCATCTTCTTTGACTCCATGTCTCACATCCAGACCACATCGATGCAAGCATGGGTTCCTAAGGCCTTGGATATCTCCACATCTGTGACTCTGCAGGGTAGAGCCCCCATGACTTCTTTCATGGGCTGGTGTTGGGTGCCTGTGACTTTTCTAGGCACATGGTGCAAGTGGTCAGTTGATACCATTCTGGGATTTGGAGGATGATGGTCCTCTTCTCACAAATCTCCTAGGCAGTGCCCAAGTGGGGAGTCTGTGTAGGGGCTCCAAACTTACATTTCCCCTCTGCATTGCCCCAGTAGGTGTTCTCCATGAGGTCTTCACTCCTGTGGCAGAATTCTGCCTGAACATCTAGGCATTTCCATGTATCCTCTGACATTTAGATGAAGGCTCCCAAGCCTCAACTCTCGCTTTCTGCATACCCTCAGGCTTAAAACCACATGGAAGTCACCAAGGCTTAAAGCTTGCCCCCTGTGGAACAGTGGCCTGACATCTGGGACCCTTTCAGTCATGGCTGGACCTACAGTGACCATGATGCAGGATCCCATGTCCCAAGGCTGCACAGAGAAGTGGGGCCTTGGGACTGGCCCATGAGATCATTCTTCCCTCCTAGGCCTTCAGGCCTGTGATGGGAGGGGCTGCCACAAAGATCTGAAATGCCTTTGGGACATTTTCCCTATTGTCTTAGCTATTAACATTCCACTCCTCTTATGCAAATTTCTGCACCCAGCTTGAATTCCTTCTCAGAAAATGGGTTTTTATTTTCTACCACGTGTTTGGGCCACAAATTATCTAAACGTTCATGTTCTTTTTTTTTCCTTTTAAATGTAAGTTTCAGTTTTATATAATCTCATTGCTCACACATATGACCATATGCTGTTAGAAGCAGCTGGCCAGCTCTTGAATGCTTTACTGCTTGGAATTTTTTTTCTTCCAGATACTCTAAATCATCACTCTCAAGTTCAAAGTTCCACAGATCCCTAGAGCTGGGGCACAATTCTCCCAGTCTTTTTGCTAAAGCATAGCAAAAGTGACCTTTACTCCAGTTCCCAATATGTTTCTCATCTCAATCTGAGACCTCCTCGGCCTGGACTTCATTGTCCATATCACTACTAACATTTTGGTCACAACAATTTAACAAGTGTCCAGGAAGTTCCAAGCTTTCCCTCATCTTCATGTCTTCTTCTGTGCCCTCCACACTCTTCCAACCTTTGTCCATTACCGAGTTCCAAAGTTGGTTCTAAATGTTTAGATTTCTTTATAGCAATAGCCCACTCTTAGATACCAATTTTCTGTATTAGTTTATTCTCACATTGCTATAAACAACTAATTGAGATTGAGTAATTTATAAAGAAAGAGATTTAATTGATGGACAATTCTGCACACTGTATAGAAAATATAACAGGGGAGGCCTCAGAAAACTTACAATCAAAGTGGATAGCAAAGTGGGAGCTGGCACATCTTACATGGCTGAAGCAGGTGGAAGAGAGAGATGGGAGGTTCCACACACTTTTAAACAACCAGATCTTGTAAGAACTCACTCACCATCACTAGAACAGTAAAAGGGAAGTCTGCCTCCATGATCCGATCACCTTTCACCATACCCCTCTGCTAACATTGGGAATTTCAATTTGACATGATATTTGGTTGGGGACACAAAGTCAAACCATATCATGTGTGTTGTTGGATTTTATTTCCTAGTACATCATTGAAAATTTTTGCATCTATGTTCATTAGGGACATTGGTCTGCTTTTTTGTTTTTCTTTTCTTGTCTGGTTTTGGTATCAGGACAAAGCTGGCCTTTAGACTGTGTTAAGAATTACTCCTTCTTCTTAAATTTTTTAAAATACTTTGAGAATAATTGGTACTAATTTTGCTGTATACATTCTGTAAAATTCAGCAGTGAAGTCTTTTATTCCTGAGTTAGATTGTTGGTAGACTTTTTATTACTGGTTGAATATCATTACTTGTTATTGGTCTGTTCGGGTTTTCTATTTCTTCCTGTTTGTGTTCAGAAATGTATCCATTTTCTTTAGGTTTTAAAATTGTTTAGTATATAGTTTTTCATAATTATTTATGATTATGCTATGCATTTCTGTTGCATTGTTTGTACTTTTGTTTTTGTTGTTGTTGTTCCTGTTTACTTTTATGTCTTTTTTTGGTTATCTAGCTTGTGATTTATAAATTATGCTAATCATTTTAAAAAACTAACTTTTTATTTCACTTATTTTTTGGATCTTTTGTATTGTTGTTATTCTTTGTTTTATTTTATTTTGGCATTTGGTTGACTTGCTTTTCTATTTTCTTGAAGTGCATTATTAGATTCCTGAAATTTTCCTACATATTTAGACCTAGGCATTTATCATTATAAACCTCCCCACAAGGATGCTTTTTCTACATCTCACAAATTTTTGTGTATTGCATTTATATTTTTATTTGTTTCAATTTTTTTTTTTTTTAGTTTCTTCTTAATTTCTCAATGGCTTCTTGTTCAGAAGAATGTTGCTTAATTTCCATGTATTTCTATGCAACATTCCCTTGTTCATAATTTCTACTTTTATTCTAGTGTGTTCTGAGAAGATACTTAATATGGTGTCAATTTTTTAAAAAGTTATTGATATTTTTTGTAGCCTAGAATATAGTGTAACCTGAAGAATGTCCCAAGTGCAGATGCAAAGAATGTATGTTATTTCCACTTATTTTAAAGTCCTGTTCAAACCTAATGTTTCTTTATTGATTTTCTGTCTAAATGACCTGTTCAATGCTGAGAATGGGGTGGGGTGTGTGCTGAAGTAGCCAACTATTATTGCAATAGATTATATCTCCCTCTTTAGTTATAATAGTATTTGTGGTGTATGTCTGGGTGTTCTGTTGTTAGGTGCAGACATATTCAGAATTTTTATCTCCTATTGCTGAGTTTATCCCTTTATCATTATCGTATTACCTTCTTTGTCTCTCTCTCTCTCTCTTTTTTTTTTTAAAGGTTTTACTTCAAGTCTATTTTGTGTAAGTATGACTATTCCTGCTTACTTTTGATTTCCACTTCTATGAAATTCTTTTCTCTGTCCCTTGACTTTTAGTCTGTATGTGTTTTTACAGGTGAAGTGAGATTTTTGTAGGTATTATATAATTGAGACTTTTTTTTTTTTACAACCATTCATCCAGTCTATATCATTTAAGTGGTGAGTTTAATCTGTTTAAGTTGAAGTTTATTATTGATAAGTGAAAACTTATTCTGAACACTTTGTTGCTGCCTTCTAGTTCTTCTTTATATCATTTGCTAGTTTTTTTCTCTCTTATTGTTTGTCATTGTGGTTTGATGATTTTCTATACTGGTAACTTTTGGTTACTTTCTCTTTTCATTTGTGTGTTTGCTCTACAACTTTTAAACTCTTATGCATTTACATGACTGTAGATATCATCCTCTCACTTTCAAATATAAGACTCCTTTAAGCATTTCTTGTAGAGCCAGACTAGTGATGATAAATTTTCTCAGCTTTTCTTGTCTGGGAAATACTTTATTTTTCCTTCATTTTTGAAGGGTGCCTTTAATGGGTTAAGTATTCTTCCTTAGGAGGTTTTTTTTTTTTTTTTTTTTTTTTTTTTTTTTCTCAGTATTTTGAATATATTATCCTATTCTTTTGTCTGTAAGGTTTCTACTGCAAGGTTTACTGCTAGTCTATAGAATTTTCTTATATGTAACTTGATGCTTTTATTTTGCTGCTTTTATAATTCTCTTTATTTTGACTTTTGACAGTTTGACTGGATAAGATTTTGGGGAGTTGAAACAATCTGGGGATCTATTAATGTTTTGTATTTGGATGCCTATATGCCTTGCATGACTTGGGAAATTTTCAGCTATTATTATGCTAAATAAATTTTCTATGTCTTTGCCCATTTATTCTCCTGCATTACTTCGAAAGACCTGCCTTAGTGTTTAGAAATATTCTTTATCTGCTTGAATATCTTGGTTTTTTTTTTTTAATTTTATTCACTGAATTATTTAGCTTCAGGATTTCTGATTTATACTTTTTTACACATATATATATCTTTGTTAAATTTCTTATTCAGACTATAAACTGTTTTCCTGATTTTTTTTTGTATTGTTCATCTGTCTTTATATTTTACTGAGTTCCTTTAACAGTATCTTTTTGAATTATTTTCAGGCATTTGGTAGATTTTTCTTTCCAGTGAACTCTGTTGCTGGATAATTATTATGTTTCTTTGGAGATGTTATGTTTCCTTGCATTCTCATATTTCTTGTGTCATTAAATTGATATCCGCACATCTGGTATAATATTTGCTTCTTCTAAGTTTATGGATTGCCTTTTAAAGGAAAATATTTTTTCTGTATAGATGTACTATAGTGTTGGTTGGGTAGAGTGCTGTGGCTTTGATGCCGTAAGGTACAGTAGTGTAGTGTCTGTATGATTTGTTTTATTTGATCAATGTCAGTAGTGTCCAGAAGTTCCTCAGTGGCTGAGGATGCAATTGTTAGTGGGGACTGTGGTGAGGCTTTTCTGGGAATGGGGATTGCCAGGTTGGCCTGTCCTCAGGCCCCAGTGATGGTAGTGGTGGTTGATTACGTCAATCATTGGACCCCTGGAAAGTATACAGAATCACTGATGGTACAGGTCTAAGTGGGTGAATATTTGGACTTCCAGGGAACTTGCTTGAGAGCCAGCCATGGGCTGGGAAGATGAGCAAGTTCTTGGGCCACGGGGTGGGATACATGGCACTGGTGATTGCAGTAGCAATAGCTAACAAACCGTCATACCCCCAAGCATCATGCATAGGTGCTGGCAGTGGTATTGGCTGGCCCAGGCCCCAGGTGACATATGCAGGTGGTGGTGACAGTGAGGTGGACACATCTTTAAGACCCTAAAATGGGTGCATGGAAGCCATCAGTGGTGGGCTGGGCATATCAATCACCAGATTCCTGCACAACATACATGAGCTCCAGCAGTTGTGGATAGGATGGACCTCTTTTCAGACTCCCCAGTAGTGTGTGTGTGAGTGACAGTGGCCAGGTTGAGTTAATTCCATAGTCTCTGGATATTATTCTGGGGTATCAGTGGCAAGCATGGTGGGTGGGATCTAAGCCTTTCCTCAATATTGCTGATGGCAACCATGATCACCTGCAGTGGAAGACAGGTTAGATCAATCCCCAGGCCACTGAGTGGTGCTCACAGGTGCTACTGGTGGAAGCTGCCGGCAAGGTGGGCCTGCACTTTGCCCCATCCAATTGGGCATGTGGGCACCCGCTGTAATTGTGTAAGGCAGGTAAATCATTAACCCTTCAGAAAGCATGTTTAAGCACTGGCAAGAGTGACCATTTGTGGGTAGACTTGTATTCAGGCCACAGGACAGCACCTAGGTGGTTTGCTTCCCAGGTTCCCTGAAGATGTGTGCAGGTGTGCAGTGTCCTTCCTGCTGGAAAAGACAGTGTTGTTATCAGTGACAGCATCCATGTCAGGTGGCTCTAAGCCTCTGGGAAGTTCATGCTTTGACTCCCTTTGCTTTGAGGGCAGCTTTCCAGTGTGTCACATCACCCATTCCCTGTGAAGTAGAACACTGCATGGGCTAGAGCTCTGGCGACCTGGTCATACTGCTGCGTTCAACCAATATTGAAACTTGCAGCTTTCCAGGTGGCATGAGGGGATGTAAATGGGGCTTTAGCATTGTGGGGACACAACAGCTTTTGGGCCCCAGGGCAGCATCTAGTTCTAGAAGGGGCTGGGCTCTCAAAATGACACCATCTTGTGGGGTATGTGGGAGCCAGTGTAAACTCCCTCTCAGAAACAATGCCAAAAGACTCCAGGTAGCTCTCTATATTAGTCTCAGGGCCCATTAGTTTCAGGGGTTTCTTTCATGGCTAGAATTACAGGAGTCAGCTGTGGGGATGTGGGAATGTAGAAATGTCAATAGCTGGGGAGTTCTCACTTTCCTTTTAGCTGAACTAAGCAGTTTCTCCTGGCTTTAAGCAAATTCTAGCTGGGATGGCTGCTTCATTTTCCTCTTTTTCCATACCTCAGAGGCTCCCTCTCACTTCCCTGCTGACTTTCAGTCTTGTCTGTTAGGTGTTCTATTTGATGTGTGATTATCTATTTGCTGTGTTGGTCCTTCTTCAAGGAGGAGGTGAGTGCCAGTCACCTCTAGTCAGCCATATTTAGAACAAGATCTTAAATTAAGGATTTTTTAAACCATGAACAAATACAATTAACTTAAAATTTGTTCTAAAATAATGTTTACTTTGTATTTATCTCATCCTCTTACACATTTTACCTTATTCTGGGATAGGACATGTAAACCATTTCAACATAAATAAACATAAATATATAGTTGTCCTTTAAATTGTAGCAAGAAATATTTTTGAAGAAAGTTATATAATCCCAGAAGAAAGAGGTTGGCATATTCTCTTTTAGAAAAACAATAACTGTTGAAAACAATTTTAAAAATTTCTCAACCATATGTAGTCTCTAGAAATTATCCTAAAAAAGCATACTACAAAGGGAGAAATCAGTATTCTGCATGGGTGGGATTTATTCTGGCCTAAGCAGAGAAGGGCTGGGCCCGAGACAAGGCCCCTTTAGGAACTGTGGTAGAATGGTGACTGCAAGCCTGTCCTGGGGGTTCAGATGGAAGAGCATACTAGAAGATCTCTGTGCCTTCACGATACCTCCCAGAAACAGGAAGAAGGGCTCCAGCCAAGATAGGACCCCTTCAAAGTACACTGCAAATCATGGAAGTCAGCAGGTGTGTTTCAGTGACTCTGATGGGCAAGTCTCTCAACAGTTTTCTGCAAAGTCAGAATAACTCCATAGCTACAGAAGAGCGGTGCTGGAACTAAGATTGGTCCCCTTCAGGATCTGCTGAGGGAGGGAGGCCAGTATGCCTCTCCCAGTGGCACAAATGGGCAAGTGTCCTTCTGGGTCCTTGAGTGAGAAGTACTAAGCCAGAACCACAGCTGAGATGGGGTGGAGCCAAGTTAGGAGTCACTTCTCGGTGCACTGCGAAGACCCACTTGTGCAGGCAGGCAAGGTTGTCTGCTGAGGCTCTATTGTATCTGATTCTTTTTGGACCCTTTGGCAGATATCTTTGTAGCAGGCTCAAGGCTAAACAGGAATGTATCCAAGACCTTAAGTGAATGAAGATGTTTCTTGGTGTAAACTTGGGAACATAGTAAGCAAATCTGCCAAATGGGTGTAGGGGTGCACTCTCAAAACAACCCTCTTAGATGTTGAGTTCCATCAGGGTTTTACAACCTCCTACCTAGATCTCAAGTCTCTGACAAAGAGACTTTTGTCCATGGATGGGTGCAGAATTTTTGTTGTGGGGGAGATACAAGCAGGTGAAGTTCTATTCCATCATCTTACTGATGTCCTCCACATATCTTTCAAGCCCAAGGAGAAACCACCATTGATATTCATATTTTTTGGGAAAGTGAACTTATAGCTTGGTTGGCTCTGTTTTTTTACTTTGGTCAATTTCTTTAGCATCTCTGAGGTTTAGTTTCCTCATCTGAAAATTTGTTCTACATTGGACTCAATCTATCATATTCCTTTCAGCTCTCACATTTCATGCGTCTGATTCTCTATTATCACCTGAAATTTTATTCTACGGACCATAACAAATAAGGCTTGTTCAAGAATTCTCTTTATATGTTCCTCCAGGGTTACAACTGGTATGAACAACAGAGAAGGCAGGAAAAAGCATAGCAAACTCAACACCAACTACACTACTGGTACCCATTTCCCCATGTTTCATCATTAAAAATATAAAAGATGCTGCAGGAAAATGTGGCTCTTTAAAAAATGTTGAGGACACCTGCTTCAAGGTTTAGCTTGTTCTCCATGGAGGATATTCTTAGGACATGATTTAAAAAGTGAATATATTCCAACTTTCTCTATTATACCTTACATGTCTTCCTATTTACACATTCTGTGCTTCTTTGTTTAGTTTTGGATTATTCATCTTCTGTACTATTTAAATACCTTGCTTAATATTTACATGACTAAGATTCCATGTTCGTTTTTTCTTTGTGTAGAGCAATAGTAAAACTGTGAGATCTTTTTACTTAGGTTTGCTGATACAAAATGTTCTTTCATCCGCTGAAGGAAAGGTTACTTTTCCATTTATATGAAAACATTCTGAAGGAAGAAGGGTTACATTGACCTTTATAAAAAGCCAAATTTATGATTATGGATGTCGTATTTTCTCTTAAAATTCACTTACTGATGAATTATGACAGAATTCTTGACTCAAAAGCTGCTTTTCTTGCTTTAAAATTTTTTCAAAACAACAAATATCAATCAGTTTTATTCATTGAAAACATACTATGTGCTCCAAATTGAAGGAATTAAAAATTTCAGGCATATTATGAAAGAGGAGAAGTTTCAAAAATAAGATGTGAAAATATATTTTGACAAAGTTAATTCTGCCAATGAATAATTTAAAAGTTCAAATGATATGGTAGTACTTTTCTTTTTCTACAAAAAGCATATTGTCTCAATTATCTCACAGATTCTCAGATAAATTAGTAGAAAGGGAAAAAGATGTTACATGAGAAAAGGCAGTTCATGCTATTGGTAAAATAAAATGGCTCCATTTTATTAATGCCCAATACCACTCGAATTTCAGGAGTGTTTTCAATTCATTTTTCTTATTGCATCTTTGCAAAACATTAAAAAAATTTTTTTATATCTTTTGGCACAGAAATAATCTCAGTGTTTTACATTTTATAAAATTCTCCTTATACAGGTCTGTATTCATATTTTATATAAATTGTCATGATCTTACTTTGCAAGTTCTAATGTACAATATTCTGTAATAGCTCACAATGTGACTCCAGCACTATAGTAAACAGAATACAAACTGTTAAATATAATAAGTTTTATAACCTGTTTTATAGTGTCTCTCACGCACATGCTCTCTCTCTGAAGTTTATTTTAAGTGTCTAATCCCAGGCCAATTATAGTTAGAAACTACTTTACTTGGCCAGGCGCAGTGGCTCAAGCCTGTAATCCCAGCACTTTGGGAGGCCGAGACGGGAGGATCACGAGGTCAGGAGATCGAGACCATCCTGGCTAACACGGTGAAACCCCGTCTCTACTAAAAACTACAAAAAACTAGCCGGGCGACGTGGCGGCGCCTGTAGTCCCAGCTACCCGGGAGGCTGAGACAGGAGAATGGCATAAACCCAGGAGGCGGAGCTTGCAGTGAGCTGAGATCCGGCCACTGCACTCCAGCCTGGGTGACAGAGCGAGACTCCGTCTCAAAAAAAAAAAAAAAGAAAAAAAGAAACTACTTTACTTTATCTCATGGGAAAATAACTAAAGCATCTATCAAAATCTCAAAAGTTTACAATGTGCATTCAAGTAGCAAGTAAATTTGTTTATTCTCAAACTAACTTTCAGAAGTGTTCCAGCACATTTAATTAAAACAGCAAATATATTGATGTCTCTTCATACTGACCAACACACTACTTTAAAAATAGATTTAAAAGAACAAATGAATAATCTAAATTACAGTGGCTATGTCCAAAACAGAAAATCAATCGTGGTTTGTATAATACAATTAATTGATAAGAGGCTCTTTTTTCCTTTCTGAATCTACAAATGCCTTTGAAATGTCTAAATCTTACACCAGGACAATTAACCAATAAATCAGAAAGAGAAACAAGTGTCTGATAAAAAGCAGGAATGATGTTCAAAATGATAGAGGAAACAAAATGTAGAATTTTATTTTTGTAGAGGACATAGATGCCTTTAGAGAATTCACTTGTCATTTGAATCCTCTTCTAAAGGGATACAAAATAAATCAAAGCAGAGTATTATTCATAAATACGTTACTATCGCCTTTTAATAATCAGTTCTAGGCATTTGGTATTTTTTTTTTTCTACCATCATAATAGCCGTCTAAAAGAGTTTGTGGTACCTAAAAAAAATTTAAAACCACTTTGTGTCATTAGAAAATCAGAAACCCACTGATTATTGTATGTTACATTTCTACCTTGCAAATTCACTAAATTTTCCTATGAATTCTACCAGTTTTTGATGGGATTTAGAAAGTTTTATATGCATAAGATTGAAGTTGTGTCATTTGCAAACAGGACAGGTTGACTTCCCTCATTCCAATTTGGATGACTTTTTTGTTTCTCTTGCCTAATTGCTCTGGCTAGCACTTCTAGTACTATGTTGAATGGAATTACTGAAAGTACTGTAGCTAATAAATGGGTACAATTATTATATATCACTGAAAACAAAATAAAACTGAAAATAAAATAAAATCAGAAACTGTTGTGAGATTATGTTGAATGTTAATATTGGATCTTGCCCACTCATAATTGGAATCATTTGACCTTTGTATGCAGTAAGGGATAGTATTGCCTTTGGCAAGGAAAGGAGGCCTTTACTTGTAGATACTAGATCTATAAGATTATTATAATTCTATGCGGTGAAGATTTTCTGGGTGTGAGTAGCAGAGGGAGCAATTAAATTGAACAATGAAATGTGGGAGTCTGAAGGTTGAATGAGTTATTTTGTACCAGGACACCGACTTTTGCATACATGTTGTTGTAAACAATTATTACAGGATTGCACTGTAAACATAATTAATTATCTCAAGGTGTTAGCTAAGGGTATTTGCCTCCAACAGATTCTATGCCACTGACTCCACAGATAATGATTTAGCATAAAGAGGTCAATAGCAGACATTACTCATATTTTTATTGTGGGACAAATGGCTGGGCAAATTTAACAATATTTTGTCTGGCAAACAAAAGTCTCTATTTAAAAGAAGATAAAATAAGATGCTTATTTTGAATTACCAGTATTAACATGGTGTTTCAGAGGAAGCACATGAATTAAAGATCTGACTCACCAATTAAAAAAAAAAAAGAAAACTCCAATAATCTGTCAATTAAAACACTTTGGAAATTGATGAGTTCAATACCAGCTAGTACAACTTCTAAGAAAGATCATTTAATTTGTAATATGTAATATTTGTTTAAAAATAGTGTTTGAGGGGTGGCTGGCAAGATGGCTGAATAGGAACAGTTCTGGTCTGCAGCTCCCAGCAACATCAATGTAGAAGGCAGGTGATTTCTGCATTTCCAACTGAGGTACTTGGCTCATCTCATTGGGACTGGTTAGACAGTGGATGCAGCCCACTGAGGATGAGCCAAAGCAGGGTGAGGTGTCACCTCATGCAGGAAGCACAAGGGAAACCCTCCCCTAGCCAGACTGCCTCTCTAGATTCTTCCTTGTTGGGCAAGGCATCTCTGAAAGAAAGGCAGCAGCCTCAGTCAGGGACTTATAGATAAAACTCCCATCTCCCTGGGACAGAGCACCTGGGGGAAGGGGTGGCTGTGGGAGAAGCTTCAGCAGACTTAAATGTTCCTGTAGCCAGCTCTGAAGAGAGCAGTAGATCTCCCAGCACAGCACTTGAGCTCTGCTAAGGGACAGACTGACTCCTCAAGTGGTTCCCTGACCCCCATGCCTCCTGACTGGGAGACACATCCCAGCAGGAGTCAACAGACACCTCATACAGGAGAGCTCTGGCTGGCATCTGGTGGATGTTCCTCTGGAATGAAGCTTCCAGAGGAAGAAATAGGAAGCAATCTTTGCTGTTCTGCAGCCTACGCTGGTGATATCCAGGCAAACAGGGACTGCAGTGGGCCTCCATCAAACTCCAGCAGATCTGCAGCAGAGGGGCCTGTTAGAAGGAAAACTAACAAACAGAAAGGAACAGCATCAACATCAACAAGAAGGTCACCAGCATCAAAGGCCAAAGGTAGATAAATCCACAAACATGAGGAAAAACCAATGCAAAAAGTCTGCAAATTCAAAAAACCAGAACGCTTCTTCACCTCCCCAAGCATCACAACTCCTTGCCCACAAAGGAACAAAACTGGATGGAAAATGAGTTTGACAAATTGACAGAAGTAGGCTTCAGAAGACGCATAATAAAAAAAACTCCACTGTGCTAAAGGAGCATGTTCTTTTTTTTTTTTTTTTTTTTTTGAGGCGGAATCTCACTCTGTCGCCCGGACTGGAGTGCAGTGGCCAGATCTCAGCTCACTGCAAGCTCCGCCTCCCGGGTTTACGCCATTCTCCTGCCTCAGCCTCCCGAGTAGCTGGGATTACAGGCGCCCGCCACCTCGCCCGGCTAGTTTTTGTATTTTTAGTAGAGACGGGGTTTCACGGTGTTAGCCAGGATGGTCTCGATCTCCTGACCTCGTGATCCGCCCGTCTCGGCCTCCCAAAGTGCTGGGATTACAGGCTTGAGCCACCGCGCCCGGCAAGGAGCATGTTCTAACCCAAAGCAAGGAAGCTAAGAACCTTGACAAAAGGTTAGAGGAATTACTAACTAGAACACCCAGTTTAGAGAAGAACATAAAGGACCCGATGGAGCTGAAAAACACAGCATGAGAACTTCATGAAGCATATGCAAGTATCAATAGCAGAATTGATCAAGCAGAAGAAAGGTTATCAGAGACTGAAGATCAACATAATAAAATAAATTGTGAAGACATGATTAGACGAAAAAGAATGACAAGAAACTAACAAAGCCTCCAAGAAATATGGGATTATGTGAAAAGACCAAATCTACATTTGATTGGTGTATCTGAAAGTGATGCAGCGAATGAAACCAAGTTGGAAAACACTCTTCAAAATATTAGCTGGGAGAACTTCCTCAACCTAGCAAGACAGGCTAACATTAAAATTCAAGAAATACAGAGAACTCCACAAAGTTATTCCTCCAGAAGAGCAATCCCCAGACACATAATTGTCAGATTCACCAAGGTTGAAATGAAGGAAAAAATGTTAAGAGGAGCAAGAGAGAAAGGTCGGGTTACCCACAAAGGGAAGCCCATCAGACTAACAGTAGATCTCTCTGCAGAAGCCCTACAAACCAGAAGAAAGTGGGGACCAATATTCAACCCCCTTAAAGAAAAGAATTTTCAGTTCAGAATTTCATATCTAACCAAATTAAGCTTCATAAGTGAAGGAGAAATAAAATCCTTTACAGACAAGCAAATGCTGAGAGATTTTGTCACCACCAGGCCTACTTTACAAGAGCTCCTGAAGTAAGCACTACACATGGAAAGGAACAACAGGTACCAGCCACTGCAAAAATATACCAATTTATAAAGACTATCGACACTGTGAAGACACTGTATTAACTAATGGGCAAAATAACCAGCTAGCATAATAATGACAGGATTAAATTCACACATAACAATATTAACCTTAAATGTAAACAGGCTAAATGCCCCAGGTAAAAGACGCAGACTGGCAAATTGGAAAAAGAGTTAAGACCCATCAGTGTGCTGTATTCAGGAGACCCATCTCATATGCAAAGACACACATTGACTCAAAATAAAGGAATGGAGGAATATTTACCAGGTAAATGGAAAGTGAAAAAAAAAAAAAAAAGCAGGGCTTGCGATCCTAGTCTCTGACAAAACAGACTTTAAACCAACAAAGATCAAAAAAAAGACAAACAAGGGCATTACATAATGGTAAAACTGTCAATACAACAAGAAGGGCTAACTATCCTAAATGTACATGCACCCAACACAGGAGCACCCAGATTCATAAAGCAAGTTTTGGAGACCTACAAAGAGACTTAGACTCCTGAACAATAATAGTGGGAGACTTTAACACACCACTGTCAACATTAAACAGATCAATGAGACAGAAAATTAACAAGGATATCCAGGACTTGAACTTAGCTTTTTACCAAGCAGACCTAATAGATGTCTACAGAACTCTCCAGACCAAATCAACAGAATATACATTCTTCTCAACAACACATGGCACTTATTCTAAAATTGACAACATAATTGGAAGTAAAACACTCCTCGGCAAATAAAAAAGAACAGAAATTCTACCAAACAGTCTCCCAGACCACAGTGCAATCAAATTAGAACTCAGGATTAAGAAGCTCACTCAAAACCACACAACTACATGGAAACTGAACAACCTGCTCCTGAATGACTACTGGGTAAATAATTAAATCAAGGCAGAAATAAAAATGTTATTTGAAACCAATTATAACAAAAGCACAATGTACCAGAATCTCTGGGACACAGATAAAGCAGTGTTTAGAGGGAAATTAATTGCGCTAAATGCCCTTAGGAGAAAGCGGGAAAGATCTAAAATCAACATCCTAACATCACAATTAAAAGAACTACAGAAGCAAAAGCAAACAAACTCAAAAGCTAGCAGAAGACAAGAAACAACTAAGATCAGAGCAGAATTGAAGGAGATAGAGACACAAAAATCCCTTCAGAAAATCAATGAATCCAGGAGCTGGTTTTTTGAAAAGATTAACAAAGTAGATAGACCGCTAGCCAGACTAATAAAGAAGAAAAGAGAGAAGAACGAAATAGACACAATAAAAATGAAAAAGGGGAGATCACCACTTATCCCACAGATATAAAAAATACCATCAGAGAGTACTATAAACACTTCTAGGCAAATAAACTAGAAAATCTAGAAGAAATGGATAAATTCCTGTACACATACACACTCCCAACTGTACACCAGAAAGAAGTCAAATTCCTGAATAGAAAAATAACAAGTTCTGAAATCAAGGCAGTCATTACCAACCATATAAAGCCCAGGACCAGACAGATTGACAGCCGAATTCTCCCAGAGATACAAAGAGGAGCTGGTGCCATTCCTTCTGAAACTATTCCAAGCAATAGAAAAAGAGGCACTCCTCCCTAACTCATTTTATGAGCCTAGCATCATCCTGATACCAAAACCTGCCAGAGACACAACAGAAACAACAACAACAACAAAAGAATTTCAGGTCAACTGAATTTCAGGCCATCCTGATGGAGATTGGTGCAAATATCCTCAATAAAATACTGGCAAAGCAAATCCAGCAGCATATCAAAAAGCTTATCCACCATGATCAAGTCGGTTTCACCCCTGAGATGCAAGGCTGGTTCAACATATGCAAATCAATAAATGTAATGTATCACATAAACAAAACCAATGACAAAAACCAAATGATTATCTCAATAGATGAAGAAAAGGCATTTGAGAAAATTCAACAATGCTTCATGCTAAAAACTCTCAATAAACTAGGTATTGATGGAACATATCTCAAAATAATATGAGCTACTTGTGACAAACCTACAGACAATATCATACTGAATGGGCAAAAGCTGGGAGAATTCCCTTTGCAAATCAGCACAAGACAAGGATGTCCTCTCTCACCAATCGTATTCAACACAGTATTGGAAGTTCTGGCCAGGGAAATAAGGCAAGACAAATAAATAAAGAGTATTCAAATAAAAAGAGAGGAAATCAAATTGTCTCTGTTTGAAAATGATATGATTGTATATTTAGAAAACCCCATTGTCTCAGCCCAAAATCTCCTTAACCTGATAAGCAACTTCAGCAAAGTCTCAGGGTATGAAATCAATGTGTAAAAGTCACAAGCATTCCTATACACCAATAATAGTCAAACAGAGAGCCAAATCATAAGTGAGCTCCCATTTACAATTGCTACAAAGAGAATGAAATATCTAGGAATACAACTTAGAAGGGATGTGAAGGACCTTTTCAAGAAGAACTACAAACCACTGTTCAAGGAAATATGAGAGGACACAGACAAATGGAAAAATATTTCATGCTCATGGATAGGAAGAATCAATTTTGTGAAAATGGCCATCCTGCCCAAAGTAATTTGTAGATTCAATGCTATCACCATCGAGTTACCATTGACTTTCTTCACAGAATTAGAAAAAACTACTTTAAATTTCATATGGAGCCAGAAAAAGAGCCCATGTAGCCAAGACAATTCCAAGCAAAAAGAACAAAACTGGAGGCATCATGCTACCTTACTTCAAACTATACTACAAGGCTACAATAACGAAAAGAGCATGGTACTGGTATCAAAACTGATATATAGATGAATGGAATGGAACAGAGGCCTCAGAAATAACACCACACATCTACAACCATCTGGTCTTTGACAAACTTGACCAAAACAAGCAATGGGAAAATTATTCCCTATTTAATAAATGGTATTGGGAAAACTGGCTAGCCTTATGCTGAAAACTGAAACTGGACACCTTGCTTATACATTATACAATGATTAACTCAAGATGGATTAAAGACTTAAGTGTAAGACCTAAAACCATAAAAACCCTAGAAGAGTACCTAGGCAATACCATTCAGGACATAGGCATGGGCAAATACTTCATTACTAAAACACCAAAAGCAATGGGATCAAAAGCCAAAATTAACAAATGGCATTGAATTAAACTAAAGAGCTTCTGCACAGCAAAACAAACTATCATCATAGTTGAACAGGCAACCTACAGAATGGGAGCAAATTTTTGCAACCTATCCATCTGACAAAGGTCTAATATCCAGAACCTACAAGGAATTTAAGCAAATTTACAAGAAAACACACACACACACACACACACACACACACACATAAAAAAGTGGGCAAAGGATATGAACAGACACTTCTCAAAAGAAAACATTTATTCAGCCAACAAACATTTTTTAAAAAGCTCATTATTACAGGTAATTAGGGAAATGCAAATCAAAAACATAATAACACACCATCTCACTCCAGTTAGAAAGGCGATCATTAAAAAGTGAGGAAAAAACAGATGCTGGAGATGTGGACAAATAAGAATGATTTTACACTGTTGGTGGGAGTATAAATTCAATCATTGTGGAAGACAGTGTGGTGAATCCTCAAGAATCTAGAACCAGAAATACCATTTGACACAGCAATCCCATTATTAGTTATATACCCAAAAGATTGTAAATCATTTTCCTCTAAAGACACATGCACACATGCGTTTATTGCAGCACTGTTCACAATAGCAAAGATTGGAACCAACCCAATTGCCCATCAATGATAGACTGGATAAAGAAAATGTGACGCATATACGCCATGGAATATTTTGCAGCCGTAAGAAAGGATGAGTTCATCTCATTTGGAAATTAATTCCAATCAGAGGCCACTAAAGGTTTGCATAAGATCCCTCCTCTAAAATGTACAAACCATATTTTAATCTATTTGTTATTATCAACTGGATATTTTTTCTGAAAGCATAATAAACATGTGCACTGATTGATATTATATTTATTCTGCCCCACCATGTATTACTTATATGCTTTTTTGTCTAAAAATCAATTTGTAGAAATCAAAGGCTGTGATGCAGTTAGGGATTTCATATACATTTTGGTAGTGGATGTCACCAGAGAGTATGAGGAAGATCTAGAGTGCCAGAGGAATGAAAGTATTGATATTATGTTCAGGCAGAAATGAGAAAGACTGAGACATTAAGGAAATAACAGCATTCATGTCTGAAATTTTTGAAGAGGCAGGAAAGCTTGGATGAGGCCGAATAGAATAAAAAGGTTATTATAATAATTTTCATTTTTTAACAGAAGCTAAGAGTCTGGGATATTTTAGAACAAGAAGAAAAAATTTGTTTGGAAAAAAAGGAATTAGAGAAAACAAAGATATATTGGGAAAATGTGGAAAAACCCTACACGTAAAGATAGACAATAGTATCTATGACAATTTTAAGATTTGATTAGAAATTTTATGTGTAGTTTTACTAACTCTATACATGTGAAGATTGCCAAGAATTTCATCTGTGCCTTTTGGAAGTAATACTCTAATTATTTTGGGCCTGCAACTATTAATAAATATGTAGGATTCTAATGAAAATGCAACCAAAAGTACAGTAATGCTAGTAGAATATTTTACTGGTGAAATGCAAATATTTAACTTCTTAGGTTATAAGCAACCAAGTATCACATAACTACCTTGCTGGATAGCTTGCATTTACCCCTCTAAATTCACCCTCTTCATTTATCCAACTTGTTTTCTCCTATACAAAGCCTACCTAGATGGACTGTATCTGTGGAATCCCTTGCCTTCTGGCTTAAAATGGGCTTTCATCAATGGGAAACCCCAGTACAAGATTAGAAGGAGGAAAAAGACTGAAATCACAGTATTTATTTTCCTCAGCTTCTAACCTGCAGTCTCTTTGTTGGAAAACGAAGGCTATAAAGAAAGGTAGTATTACTAAGAAGGTTTTGATTTGGATGTCCCTGATAACTGATGATGTTGAACCACCTTTTCACGTGCTTATTCGCCATTTGTATATCTTTAAAGAAATGTCTGTTCAGGATCTTTGCCTTTTTAATAAAATTGAGTTCTTAAAAACAATTGCTGAGATATTCTAGATACAAGTCTCCATCAAATTTGTAAGTAATGTTTTATTCTGCATAATAATGGTTTGGTCAACAACAAATAACATATATGATTGTTATCTCACAATATTATAACGGAGCTAAAAAATTTCCTATTGCCTAGTGACACTGAAACCATCATAACATTGTAGCACAACACGTTACTCAAATATTTCTGGTGATGCAGGTGTAAACAATCCTAATGTGCTGCTAGTTGTATGAAAGTATAGTATATATGGTTACATTAAATATGCAATACTTGATCATGCTTAAAAATACTGTGTTATTGGTTTATGTATTTAGTACACTATAGTTATCACTAATTTAGAGTGTACTCCTTCTACTCATAAAAAAGTTAACTGTGAAAAGCTTTAAGCAGTTCATTAAGGAAGTATTCCAGAAGAAGGTATTCTTATCATAGCAGAGGACTCTTCAATACTGTTATTGCCTTAGAAGCCCTTCCAGTGGAATCAGATGTAGAGGTGGAAGACAATAATATTGATAATCCTGACCCTATGTAGCCTTAGGCTATTGTGGGCTTGTGTCTTAGTTTTTGAAAAAAATGTTTAAAAAGTAAGAAAAAAATAAATATAGAAAAAAGCTTATAAAATAAACATATAAAGAAATAAAATATTTTTGTACAGCTGTACAATGTGTTCTAAGTGTTATTACAAAAGAGACAAAAAGTTCAAAAAATTTATAAAGTAAAAAACGTTATAGTAAGCTAAACTTAAAATTATTGAAGAAAGAAAATATTGATATATAAATTTAGTGTAACCTAAGTATACAGTGTTCGGGAAGTCTACAGTAGTGTACAGTAATGTCCTAGATCTTCACATTCACTTACCAGAAACACATTGACTTGCCCAAAGCAACTTACAGTCCTGCGACCTCCATTCATAGCATGTGCCCTACAGGTTCATCAATTTTTATCATTTATGCCATATTTTTAATATACCTTTTCTATGTTTAGATATGTTAGATACACACATACCAATCATTTTATTACAGTTTTCTGCAGTATTCAGTACAGTAACATGTTATATAAGTTTGTAGTATAAGAGCAATGGGCTATACTGAATAGCCTAAGTGTTTAGTAGACTATACTATCTAGGTTTGTACAAGTACGCTCTATGAACTTTGTGCAGCAATGAAATCAATTAACAATTCTTTTTCAGAACAAACTCCAATTGTTAAGTGAAGCATGACTGTGTTTCTCCCATTCTGTGGGTTGTATTTTCACTTTCTTTTGTAATAGTGAAATGGGAGAAATTTTCCCTTATCCCCCTCACAGGGCATGTGATGGGGGTGTGGCTCACTTATTTGGTTCCCTGCTGCTCCAACTCCTAGGAGGAGCATGCAGATGGGCAGGTCGTCGGACTCCGACCCCACAGCAGTGTCTAAGGTTGAGTATTTACAGCTCCCGATGCTCCAATAGGCATGTGTTATAGTGTGCTCTTTCAACTTAGCCATCTGCAGGTGACTTGTGTTAATCAGCTCAATGAGACCCCTTTGCCTTATCACAAGCATAGAGGGTTTTCTGTATCCAGGGGTTCTTGCCTTAGTGCACTGGAAAAATTGGATCACATGTGGGTTTGGAGAATAAGTATAAAGATTTGTTGAGTGGTAGAAGTAGCTCTCAGCAGATGGACTGGAAGCCAGAAGGGGCATGGAGTGGGAAGGTGGTCTTCCCCTGGGGTTGGGCTCCTACTGTGGCTGGGCTCTCCTCCCAGTGCTCTCAGCGGAATTCTCCTTGGCGTCCACGTTATTCGGCCGTTGATGGCCTGCCTGCATCTGTTGGTGTGTTCCTCTCCACGTCCAGGTGCTGGTGTGTGTGCATCCACTTAAGGTCTCTGGCTTATATGGGCACAGGATGGGGCGTGTGGTGAGCCCAAAGACAACTTTTTGTTTGTGAAAACAAGAAAGCTTGTCCTCACTTAGGTCCGTGGGCACAGGCCTGAGGGTGGAGCCATTGTCAGGGACCTCGCCCTGTTCTACCCAGCATTTCCCTGCTCCCATCCTGTATCAATAGTATCCTAGTACCCTTTAAAACACAGCAAGTATTAATTTTCATGAAGTCCAATTTATTTTTCTTTTGTTACTTGTACTATTGGTGTCTTATTGAAGAATCCATTGCATTGCCATATCCAAGGTCACAAAGATATACCCTAAATTTTATTCTAAGAGTTTTATAACTTTAGTTCTTAGATTTTGGTCTTTGATTTATTTTGAGTTAATGTTGTGTGTCATGTGAGGTAAGGGTCCAGTTTAAATGTTTTTCATGTGTCTTTTTTTTTTATTTTGAGATACTTATATTTGTACATATTTATAGCATGCATGTGAAATTTTGTCATATACATGGTATGTGTAATATTCAAATTAGAGTATTTAAGGTATCCATCACCAAAATATTTACCATTTATCTATATTGGTACATTTCAAGTCCTGTCTTCTAGCTATTTTATAAGTACAATACATTGTTGCTACCTGTAATCAACTTACTCTTCCTTCAAAGATTAGAACTTATTCCTTCCATTTAACTGTATGTTTGTACATATTGACTAGCCTCTTTTCAACACTCCCACTTATGTATCCTGCCTATCACAGATATCTACCATTCTACATTCTAAGTCAATGAGAACAGTTCTTCTTAGCTTTCACATAGGTATAAGAACATGCAATATCTGTCTTTCAGTGCCTGGCTTATTTCACTTAACATTATGACCTGCAGTTTCATCCATGTTGCTAAAAAGCAAGTGATTTAATTATTCTTTATAATCAAATGGTATTCTACTGTGTATGTATACCAAATTTTCTTCATCCATTCATTTGCTAATGAACACTTAGTTTTATCCCATATCTTTGCTATTGTCAATAGTGTTATAATAAACATAAGAGTTAATGTATCCCTTTCATATCTTCATTTATTTTCTTTTGGATAATTGCCTAGTAGTGAAATTGCTGGATTGATGGGTAGTTCTATATTTAGCTTTTTGATAAATCTCTGTACTGTTTTCCACAGTGGCTGTACTAATTTACTTTTTCACCAACAGTGTATAAGAGTTCCCTTTTATTCACATTCTTAACAACATCTGCTGCTCCTTGTATTTGTAGTAATAGACCTTCTGATTGGGAGAACATGTTATCACATTGTGGTTTTGATTTGCATTTCCCTCATGATTAGTAATGTTGAGCCATTTTTCATATACCTGTTGTCCATATGTATGTTGTCTTTCAGTAATTTATCATTCTGCCATTGTTTTTGCTTCCTGTTTCTGAAGATATCATTTCAGCCAAAAGTTACAGATTGGGTTCTGTCTGATATTTTCTGAGCAGGAATATGTCCTTTTAGTACCTCAGGAATTCAAAGCCTTCCATGGGACAGCTACTTTTTCAGGTATTTCTTTTACTTTGTTGGCCAGTTTCTTGTTTACCTGAACTGATACCATAGCCTCACACATCAGTGATAAAAAATAATTGCCACCAATTCTCTTGAACAAAACCTCTGGATATAGAGTGTTTCCCATGAGTGAGGACTAAATTAAATCAAACAACAACACCATGTGAATATAATTCTTCCAGAGAGCTTTAAGACAGGTCATATAGTGAGAAATGCTTTGGATATGGCTTTTTGGGGAGTTTCAAACCCAGTGTTTCCCTTCCAGTGACTGAAAGACCACCGTTTCTCATAGCTACTTGGTTGTGGGGCTGCTGCCTTACAAAGCTTAAAGAAACCTGAGAAAAAGGATAGTAGTAGATCAGTTTACAATGTTATGGCCAACCCTGCTCTTCTTACTGAGATTTAGCAGTTTTCCTTGAGTTAGTAATTCTCAAAGTATAGCAAGGCTTTGGTTAATTACCGAAGTTTTGAAAAAGGTTTTCTTGTTTTTTTTTTCTTTCTTTCTTTTCTTTTCTTTTTTTTTTTGCTAGAGCTCCTCACTCATCCAACCTGAAAGTCCCTTTTTGGAAAGCTGTGGATTTTAAGGTAGATCAGATGAAAACATTACGAAGTAATTTCACCTTTAAATGTGGTGAACAATTAAATAAAGAAGTCTCTAAAATGTGAAATATCTGCTTAATCAAGAGACAAGAGATAAATCATGTAAATAATGTAATAGCTTATAATTTCACTAAATTCTTTTTATTTTAGTTAATTTTTAAATTAACTTACCTATTTTAAATTTTGTTATTGACAAGGTCTCACTTTGTCACCCAGGCTGGAGTACAGAGGGCAATCATGGCTTACTACAGCCTTGAACTCCTGGGCTTAAGCAATCCTCTCAACTCGGCCTCCCAAAGCCCTGAAATTACAGGCACAAGCCACCATTCCTGGCTTAGCAATTCATTTAATAATTATTTAATTTGTTCTTTAATCAATTGTAGTAGTTTATATTTTCTAGAATAGTTTTCATTTAATATGTCAAATTTTTTGGTATAAATTATTAATTAATATAATTTAGTTATGATTTGAAATAATCTTGAGTGTATTTATGCTCTTTATTCATTGTAATATTATTTGCTTATATGCTCTCCCATTTATTTTTTCTTAATTAGTATTTTTAGCTTTTGGTGTTGATGTTCATTTACGTTGAGTTTCTTTTTTTTCACATTTGTTTCTTCATTTAATATTATTTTTAAAATTTTATCTTTATATTTTGCATTTCACCTTAAAATGTATTCTATTCATTCTTAAGTTTTTTGTTGAGTAAATAGTGTATTTTCTTTTAAACTTTCCTCTTTTCTAATTCATTTAAACCCAATATGTTCTTCTAATTAATGTGTTTGTTATCTCCAAAATGTTTTTCTATATAGTTTTCTGTTCAATATCAGTGGCTTATAAGAAGAAGTCAAAAGAAATACAACTCATGTTCTTTTTATCCAAGAAGCTTCCAAAGAAATACTGTAACCATGGCAATAAGAAGCATTCATAGGACTCAGCAGAAAATATTTTTTATTTCTCCAAAGCCCACTCAAGCATCTTCTGTATAAATATATTTTCCCATGATTTTTCTCACAACATTTTGGAAAATAATTCTGGTTATTAGGTTCTAAAATATTTGCAGTTCAATAAATAACAAGTCCTTTTCCAAGTTGTAATTTTTTAAAATTAGATTTCATGGATATGTAAGGGTTTTTGCAAGTATGGCACTACAAAACGAAGTTACTAAGGAAACTTTGGTAAGGGCACTATTTACAAAGGATGCACAACATGAGGAAAATTGTCGAGGGATAGCAACCCACAGGTCTAGCAACAGTTGTTATAACCACTCCTAGATGTAACCAAGCGAGGAGAACGAGTAATAACTAGATCTATGTAACATGTAGCTAAGGAGAAATCTTCCCAACAGAAATTATTACATTTGCTAGAGGAACAAAACCCTATCAAACCTTGACGGAAAGAATCTAAGGGAATTAGTGTCCTGACCAAGAGGATATATGCATTTTTGCCCTCTGATCTCCTTAATGTGATAGAAACTGTATAATGCCAACCCAAAGCCAGATGTCAATATGGATTATCATTCTAGTCATAGAGGTCAGTCAGTACTACTTTAAAAGTTTTAACTTCCTTTACTGCCCAGCTTAAGCCTTTGCAAAAGGGACAAATAGGAAAAAAAATTAAAGAGTAAAACAGGTCCCAATCAAATCTAAAACCCAACAGGAAAAACTTTATTTTTTATTAAGAAATCATAGTTACTTACATTTATGGAATACAATATGATATTCTGATATATGCATACAATGCGGTATAATTAAATAAAACTAATTAACATATCAATCACTATGCTTATATATTTTTTATGGTGATTGTACTAGTCTGTTCTCACACTGCTGTATGAAATACCCAAGTCTGGGTAATTTATAAAGGAAAGGAGATTTAATGAACTCACAGTTCCACATGGCTGGTGAGGCCTTCTAATCATGGCAGAAGACAAAGGAGGAGCAAAGACATGTCTTACATGGTGGCAGGCTGCCCTTTATAAAACCATCAGATCTTATGAAACTTATTATCTATCATGAGAACAGCATGGAAAAACCCACCCCCATGATTCAATTACCTCCTACCAGGTCCCTCTTATGACACATGGGGATTATGGGAATTACAATTCAAGATGAGATTTGGCTGAGGACACAGCCAAACCATATCAGTGATATATTCAATACATCTCAATTTTTTTTCCTCCTATTGATATAAAACTTTGTCCATTTTAACAACTTTCCATTCTCCTATCTAAAACATTTTATCATCAATTTCCCTTTCCCTCCATTACAATACCCCGGTATCTGGTATTGTTCTACTCTCTTCCTCTATGAGTTCAACTTTATTAGATGTCACATATAAGTGAGATAATTAAAAATTTGTTATTTTGTGCCTGGCTTATTTCATTTAGCATGATGTTTTCTAGATTCATCTATGTTGTTACAATTGACAGAAATTTCCCCTTTTATATGACTAAAAAAAATTCCATTGTGTAGATATACCACATTTTCTTTTCCCATTCATCTGTTGATGGACATGTAGGTTGTTTTCCTATCTTGGCTATTGTAAATAGTGCTACATGGCAGTGGATATATCTCTTCAACATTTTGATTTTGATTTCTTCAAATATATACCCAGTAGTGGCTTTTCTGAATCATATGGAAGTTACGTTTTTAATTTTTTGAGAAAACTCCATACTTTTTCCATAATGGCTTTGCTAATTTACATTCCAACCAACAGTGTGCAAGGGTGCACTTTTATCTTTTGTATAATAGCCATTCCTACTGTTGAGAGGTAATATGTCCTTAAGGTTTGGGTTTGCATTTCCCTGATGATTAGTGATATTGACCATTTTTTCATATACCTTTTGGCAATGTGTATATCTTATTTTGAGAAATGTCTATTTAGTTCTTTTGTGAATTTATTAAGAGGGTTATATGTTTTCTTGCTCAGTAGTTTGAGTTTCTTACATATTTTGAATATTAACCCCTTATTAGATGTATGGTTTGCAAATGTTTTCTCCCATTCTGTAACTTTTCTCTTCACACCATGGATTTTTCTTTTTGCTAAAGAAGCTTTTTAGTTTGATGCAATGTGATTTGTCTGTTTTTTCTTTTATTATCCATGCATTTGAGTTTATATCCAGAAAATCATTGTTCAGACAAAAATCATGTCTCTCAAAGATTTTGTCAAGTTTGCTACTAGTAGTTTCATAGATTTGGATGTTACATTTAAGGCTTTATTTTATTTTTAGTACATTTTTCTATATAGTGAAAGATAGGGGTCTTATGTTATTCTTCTGTCTGTGGGTATACTATTTTCCTGGTAGCATTTATTGAAGAGAATGGTACTTTCACCATCATGTATTCTTGGCACCTTAGCGAAAAGTCAATTGATTGTAAATATGTAAAACTATTTATTAGTTCTCTATTTTAGATCATTGATTTCTATGTTTTAATGCCAGTACCATGCTGTTTTGGTTACTGTAGCTTTGTAGTATATTTTGAAATTAGGTTGCATAATTTCTCCAGCTTTGTTTTTCTTTGCTCAGAATTGCTTTGACTAAGTCATTTGTTGTTCTAAACAAAATTCGGTATTTTTTTTTTTATTTCTGTGAATAATGCCATTGGTATTTTCATGGGGATTGTATTGAATCACTAACAATATGAATTTTTCAAATTCATTAATACATGCTATATTTTCATAGGTTTGTGTCATCAATCTATTTCAACAATGTTTTATAGTTTTCAGCATAAAATTTTTTTACCTCCCAGGTTAAATTTATTACAAGTAATCTTTTGTAGTTATTGTAAATGAGATTGTTTTCTTGATTTCTTTTTTAGTTAGTTCAGTGTTAGTATATGGAAATGCTACTAAAATTTATTGTTGGTTTTGTAACTTTCAACAAAGTAAAATGAATTTTAATGAAGTTACTTATTAGTTCTAACAGTTTTTTGGTGATGTCATTAGGGTTTTCTGTATACATGACCATGTCATCTGTAAATTGAGACAAAATGACTGCTTGTTTTCCAATATGGATGCCTTTTTTAAAAATCTTTCTCTTGCCTAATTTGTATGGCTAGGATTTCCAGTACTATGTTAAATAGAAGTAGTAAGAGCGATCATCTATGTCTTAATTCATACCTTAGAGAAAAATCTTTAAATTTGTATTCATAGTTTGATGGTAGCTATGGGTTTGTTATATGTTTTCTTTATTGTGTTAACACACTTTCTTTCAATGCTTATTTTGTTGACAGGTTTTATCATGAATGGGAGGTAAATTTTATCAAATGCTCCTTTTGCTTATGGAAATGATCATATCGTCTTTGTCCTTCATTCTGATAATGTGGTGTATCACATTTATTGATTTCCACATATTGAGCCATCATTGCATCCCTGAGATTAATTCCACTTAATTATAGTAAATGATTGTTTTAAATTGTTATTGAATGTGATTTGCTAGTCTTTTGTTGAAAATTTTTGCACCTTTGTTAATCAGACATATTGACCCGTAGTTTTCATTTTTTAGTTGTGTTCTTCTCTGGTTTTAATATCATAGTAATGTAGGCATCATAGAACAGATTTGAAAAGACTTTGTCATCTTAGAGATTTTGTGATAGTTTGAGAAGAATTGGTGTTATTTCTTTAACTGTTTGGTAGAATTCAGCAGTGAACTTATCAGATCCTAGTGTTTTCTTTGATGGACGGTGCTTCATTACTAGCTCAATCACCTTACTCAATATTAATCAGATCAGATTTTTAATGTATTTATAATTAAATCATATTAAGTTTTATACATCCAAAAATTTATCCATTTCTTTTAGGTTATATAGTCTGTTGACTTATAATTGTTTATAATGGAGTCTATAATCCTTTGTGTGTCTATTGTGTCATTTGTAATGTCTACTTTTTATCTCTGATTTTATTTATTTAAACCTTGTCTCTCTCTTATTTAGTTTAGTTAATGGTTTGCCAACTTTATCTTTCCAAAAAAAAAAAAAAGAACCTCTTTGTTTTGTAGAGCCTTTGTAGTGGTTTTTGTCTCTATTTCATTTATTTTTTCTTTGATCTTTATTATTTAATTTTCTCTAATTTTCTGTTTAGTTTATTCTTGTTTGCTGAAATGCAAGGTTATATTGTATATATAAGATCATCTTTTTTCATGGAGGTGTTTGTTGCTATAAAGCTCCCTCTAAAATCTATCTTTCCTATATCCCATGGGTTTTGGTATGTTGTATTACCATTTTCATTTGTCTCAAGAAATTAAATTTTTTTCTTTTAATTTTTACATTGTCTCATTTTTCATTAAGGTTCAGGTTGCTTAATTTTTATGTATTTGTAAAATTTCCAAAACTCCTTGTGTTATTAATTTCTAGCTTTATACTATTGTGCTCTCATAATTTCAGTGTTCTTAAATTAGTTATGACTTGTTTTGAGATCAAATATGCAGTCTATCCTAGAGAATGTTCTATGTGCAGTTGATACAAATGTGTTGTTAGATGATGTGTTCTGTAAATGTCTGTTCGGTGTATTTGTCCTTGGGTGAAGTTTAAATTCAATGTTTCTTTGTTACTTTTTCTGTCTGAATTATCTGTCAAGTGCCAAAGTGAGGTGTCAAAGTCCCCTACTATTATTGTATTGCAGTCTATGTCTTTCTATAGAGCTTTTGATATTCCCTTTATATATTTAGATTTAATGTTGGGGGTGTATATGTTTACAATTGTTATATCTTCTTGCTGAAATGACTCATTTATTATTACATAATGACATTTTTATTATTTTTTAAAGTTTTTGACTTAAAATCTATTTTATAAGTACAGTTACTCCTGCTCGCTTTTGATTTCCATTTTCATGGGAAGTTTCTTCCCATCCCATCACTTTCAGTCTATGTGTATTATTAGAGGTGAAGTGAAACAGCGTAAAGTTTCTTTTTTCTTCCATTCAGCCACTCTGTATTTTAAATGGTGAATTTAATCCACTTACCTTCAAGGTAATTACTGATTGGTAAAGACTTACTACTGCCATTCTTATTGTTTTCCAGTTATTTTATAGATTCCTTCTTTGTTTCTTTACTTCTTTGTTACTTTTTTTATTTCTTTTTATCTTTCTCTTTCTTTCTGTCTTCTTTCTTATCATCTTCCTTTTAGTTAAGTAACTTTCTATAGTAGTATATTTCGCTTGCTAGCATTTTTTTCATTTTTAATATATCTATTAAAGGTTTTTGCTTTGTGGTTACCATGAGGCTTATAAAAACATCTTAAAGTTATAACAAAGTTTAAGTTGATAAAAACTTTGATCACCAAAACAACTCCACACTTTAATCCCATACTTCCTCAAACATTTTTAATTTTTGCTCTCACAATGTATAACTTTTTATAATTTATATCTGTTAACAGATTATCATAGTTATTTTACTAGTTTTGACTTTTAGTATTCACACTGAAAATATGATTAATTTATACACCATTATTACAGTATTAGCATATTCTGAATTTGATTGTGTACTTACTTTTATAAGTTAGCATTATACATTCAGATGTTTTTGTATTACTTATTATCATCATTTCCTTTCAGCTTAAATAACTCCCTTTAGCAAGTTTATCATGATAGGTATGCTGGTAGTGAATTTTGAGCTTTTGTTTGCCTGGGAAAGTTTTTTATCTTCATTTCTGAAGGACAACTTTGCTGGGTACAGTAATCGTCATTTGAAGTTTTCTTTTTCTTTCTTTTTCTTTTTTTTTTTTTTTATTATACTTTAAGTTCTAGGGTACATGTGCATAACGTGCAGGTTTGTTACATATGTATACTTATGCCATGTTGGTGTGCTGCACCCATCAACTCGTCAGCACCCATCAATTCATCATTTATATCATGTATAACTCCCCAATGCAATCCTTCCCTCCTCCCCCCTCCCCCCTCCCCATGATAGGCCCCAGTGCGTGATGTTCCCCTTCCCGAGTCCAAGTGATCTCATTGTTCAGTTCCCACCTATGAGTGAGAACATGCGGTGTTTGGTTTTCTGTTCTTGTGATAGTTTGCTAAGAATGATGGTTTCCAGCTGCATCCATGTCCCTACAAAGGACGCAAACTCATCCTTTTTTATGGCTGCATAGTATTCCATGGTGTATATGTGCCACATTTTCTTAATCCAGTCTGTCACAGATGGACATTTGGGTTGATTCCAAGTCTTTGCTATTGTGAATAGTGCCGCAATAAACATACGTGTGCATGTGTCTTTGTAGTAGAATAATTTATAATCCTTTGGGTATATACCCAGTAGTGGGATGGCTGGGTCATATGGTACATCTAGTTCTAGATCCTTGAGGAATTGCCATACTGTTTTCCATAATGGTTGAACTAGTTTACAATCCCACCAACAGTGTAAAAGTATTCCTATTTCTCCACATCCTCTCCAACACCTGTTGTTTCCTGACTTCTTAATGATTGCCATTCTAACTGGTGTGAGATGGTATCTCATTGTGGTTTTGATTTGCATTTCTCTGATGGCGAGTGACGATGAGCATTTTTTCATGTGTCTGTTGGCTGTATGAATATCTTCTTTTGAGAAATGTCTGTTCATATCCTTTCCCCACTTTTTGATGGGGTTGTTTGTTTTTTTCTCGTATATTTGTTTGAGTTCTTTGTAGATTCTGGATATTAGCCCTTTGTCAGATGAGTAGGTTGCAAAAATTTTCTCCCATTCTGTAGGTTGTCTGTTCACTCTGATGGTAGTTTCTTTTGCTGTGCAAAAGCTCTTTAGTTTAATTAGATCCCATTTGTCAATTTTGCTTTTGCTGCCATTGCTTTTGGTGTTTTAGACATGAAGTCCTTGCCCATGCCTATGTCCTGAATGGTACTACCTAGATTGTCTTCTAGGGTTTTATGGTATTAGGTCTAACATTTAAGTCTCTAATCCATCTTGAATTAATCTTCGTATAAGGGGTAAGGAAAGGATCCAGTTTCAGCTTTCTACTTATGGCTAGCCAATTTTCCCAGCACCATTGATTAAATAGGGAATCCTTTCCCCATTTCTTGTTTCTCTCAGGTTTGTCAAAGATCAGATGGCTGTAGATGTGCGGTATTATTTCTGAGGACTCTGTTCTGTTCCATTGGTCTATATCTCTGTTTTGGTACCAGTACCATGCTGTTTTGGTTACTGTAGCCTTGTAGTATAGTTTGAAGTCAGGTAGCGTGACGCCTCCAGCTTTGTCCTTTTGACTTAGGATTGTCTTGGCAATGCGGGCTCTTCTTTGGTTCCATATGAACTTTAAAGCAGTTTTTTCCAATTCTGTGAAGAAACTCATTGGCAGCTTGATGGGGATGGCATTGAATCTATAAATAACCTTGGGCAGTATGGCCATTTTCACGATATTGATTCTTCCTATCCATGAGCATGGTATGTTCTTCCATTTGTTTGTGTCCTCTTTGATTTCACTGAGCAGTGGTTTGTAGTTCTCCTTGAAGAGGTCCTTTACATCCCTTGTAAGCTGGATTCCTAGGTATTTTATTCTCTTTGAAGCAATTGTGAATGGAAGTTCATTCCTGATTTGGCTCTCTGCTTGTCTGTTACTGGTGTAAAAGAATGCTTGTGATTTTTGCACATTAATTTTGTATCCTGAGACTTTGCTGAAGTTGCTTATCAGCTTAAGGAGATTTTGGGCTGAGACGATGGGGTTTTCTAAATATACGATCATGTCATCTGCAAACAGGGACAATTTGACTTCTTCTTTTCCTAACTGGATACCCTTGATTTCTTTCTCTTGCCTGATTGCCCTAGCCAGAACTTCCAACACTATGTTGAATAGGAGTGGTGAGAGAGGGCATCCCTGTCTTGTGCCAGTTTTCAAAGGGAATTTTTCCAGTTTTTGCCCATTCAGTATGATATTAGCTGTGGGTTTGTCATAAATGGCTCTTATTATTTTGAGATACGTTCCATCAATACCGAATTTATTGAGCGTTTTTAGCATGAAGGGCTGTTGAATTTTGTCAAAAGCCTTTTCTGCATCTATTGAGACAATCATGTGGTTCCTGTTTTTGGTTCTGTTTATATGCTGGATTACGTTTATTGATTTGCGAATGTTGAACCAGCCTTGCATCCCAGGGATGAAGTCCACTTGATCATGGTGGATAAGCTTTTTGATGTGCTGCTGAATCCGGTTTGCCAGTATTTTATTGAGAATTTTTGCATCAATGTTCATCAGGGATATTGGTCTAAAATTCTCTTTTTTTGATGTGTCTCTGCCAGGCTTTGGTATCAGGATGATGTTGGCCTCATAAAATGAGTTAGGGAGGATTCCCTCTTTTTCTATTGATTGGAATAGTTTCAGAAGGAATGGTACCAGCTCCTCCTTGTACCTCTGGTAGAATTCAGCTGTGAATCCATCTGGTCCTGGACTTTTTTTGGTGGGTAGGCTATTAATTGTTGCCTCAATTTCAGAGCCTGCTATTGGTCTATTCAGGGATTCAACTTCTTCCTGGTTTAGCCTTGGGAGAGTGTAAGTGTCCAGGAAATGATCCATTTCTTCTAGATTTTCTAGTTGATTTGCGTAGAGGCGTTTATAGTATTCTCTGATGGTAGTTTGTATTTCTGTGGGGTCAGTGGTGATATCCCCTTTATCATTTTTTATTGCATCTATTTGATTCCTCTCTCTTTTCTTCTTTATTAGCCTTGCTAGCGGTCTGTCAATTTTGTTGATCTTTTCAAAAAACCAACTCCTGGATTCATTGATTTTTTGGAGGGTTTTTTGTGTCTCTATCTCCTTCAGTTCGGCTCTGATCTTAGTTATTTCTTGCCTTCTGTTAGCTTTTGAATGTGTTTGCTCTTGCCTCTCTAGTTCTTTTAATTGGGATGTTAGAGTGTCAATTTTAGATCTTTCCTGCTTTCTCTTGTGGGCATTTAGTGCTATAAATTTCCCTCTACACACTGCTTTAAATGTGTCCCAGAGATTCTGGTATGTTGTATCTTTGTTCTCATTGGTTTCAAAGAATATCTTTATTTCCGCTTTCATTTCGTTATGTACCCAGTAGTCATTCAGGAGCAGGTTGTTCAGTTTCCATGTAGTTGAGCGGTTTTGATTGAGTTTCTTAGTCCTGAGTTCTAGTTGATTGCACTGTGGTCTGAGAGACAGTTTGTTATAATTTCTGTTCTTTTACATTTGCTGAGGAGTGCTTTACTTCCAATTATGTGGTCAATTTTGGAATAAGTGCGATGTGGTGCTGAGAAGAATGTATATTCTGTTGATTTGGGGTGGAGAGTTCTATAGATGTCTATTAGGTCCGCTTGGTGCAGAGATGAGTTCAATTCCTGGATATCCTTGTTAACTTTCTGTCTCCTTGATCTGTTTAATGTTGACAGCGGAGTGTTGAAGTCTCCCATTATTATTGTATGGGAGTCTAAGTCTCTTTGTAAGTCCCTAAGGACTTGCTTTATGAATCTGGGTGCTCCTGTATTGGGTGCATATATATTTAGGAGAGTTAGCTCTTCCTGTTGAATTGATCCCTTTACCATTATGTAATGGCCTTCTTTGTCTCTTTTGATCTTTGATGGTTTAAAGTCTGTTTTATCAGAGACAAGGATTGCAACCCCTGTTTTTTTTTGTTCTCCATTTGCTTGGTAGATCTTCCTCCATCCCTTTATTTTGAGCCTATGTATGTCTCTGCATGTGAGATGGGTCTCCTGAATACAGCAGACTGATGGGTCTTGACTCTTTATCCAGTTTGCCAGTCTGTGTCTTTTAATTGGAGCATTTAGTCCATTAACATTTAAGGTTAATATTGTTATGTGTGAACTTGATCCTGCCATTATGATATTAACTGGTTATTTTGCTCGTTAGTTGATGCAGTTTCTTCCTAGCCTCGATGGTCTTTACATTTTGGCATGTTTTTGCGATGGCTGGTACCGGTTGTTCCTTTCCATGTTTAGGGCTTCCTTCAGGGTCTCTTGTAAGGCAGGCCTGGTGGTGACAAAACCTCTAAGCATTTGCTTATCTGTAAAGGATTTTATTTCTCCTTCACTTATGAAACTTAGTTTGGCTGGATATGAAATTCTGGGTTTAAAATTCTTTTCTTTAAGAACGTTGAATATTGGCCCCCACTCTCTTCTGGCTTGTAGAGTTTCTGCCGAGAGATCTGCTGTTAGTCTGATGGGCTTCCCTTTGTGGGTAACGCGACCTTTCTCTCTGGCTGCCCTTAAGATTTTTTCCTTCATTTCAACTTTGGTGAATCTGGCAATTATGTGTCTTGGAGTTGCTCTTCTTGAGGAGTATCTTTGTGGCGTTCTCTGTATTTCCTGAATTTGAATGTTGGCCTGCCCTACTAGGTTGGGGAAGTTCTCCTGGATGATTTCCTGAAGAGTGTTTTCCAACTTGGTTCCATTTTCCCCCTCACTTTCAGGCACCCCAATCAGGCGTAGATTTGGTCTTTTTACGTAATCCCATACTTCTTGCAGGCTTTGCTCATTTCTTTTTCTTCTTTTTTCTTTTGGTTTCTCTTCTCGCTTCATTTCATTCATTTGATCTTCAATCGCTGATACTCTTTCTTCCAGTTGATCGAGTCGGTTACTGAAGCTTGTGCATTTGTCACGTATTTCTCGTGTCATGGTTTTCATCTCTGTCATTTCGTTTATGATCTTCTCTGCATTAATTAGTCTAGCTGTCAATTCTTCCACTCTTTTTTCAAGATTTTTAGTTTCTTTGCGCTGGGTACGTAATTCCTCCTTTAGCTCTGATAAGTTTGATGGACTGAAGACTTCTTCTCTCCTCTCGTCTAAGTCATTCTCTGACCAGCTTTGATCCGTTGCTGGCGATGGGCTGCGCTCCTTTGCAGGGGGGGATGCGCTCTTATTTTTTGAATTTCCAGCTTTTCTGCCCTGCTTCTTCCCCATCTTTGTGGTTTTATCTGTCTCTGGTCTTTGATGGTGGTGACGTACTGATGCGGTTTTGGTATAGGTGTCCTTCCTGTTTGATAGTTTTCCTTCTGACAGTCAGAAGGACTGTCTGTTGGTCTGTTGGAGATTGCTTGAGGTCCACTCCAGACCCTGTTTGCCTGGGTATCAGCAGCAGAGGTTGCCGAAGATAGAATATTGCTGAACAGCGAGTGTACCTGTCTGATTCTTCCTTTGGAAGTTTCCTCTCAGGGGTGTACTCCACCCTGTGAGGTGTGGGGTGTCAGACTGCCCCTAGTGGGGGATTTCTCCCAGCTAGGCTACTCAGGGGTCAGGGACACACCTGAGCAGGCAGTCTGTCCGTTCTCAGATCTCAACCTCCGCGTTGGGAGATCCACGGCTCTCCCCAAAGCTGTCAGACAGAGTCGTTTGCGTCTGCACCGGCTCCTGCTACTTCCCCTGTTGGTCTTCAGCTGTGCACTGTCCCCAGAGGTTGAGACTACAGAGACAGGCAGGCTTCCTTGAGCTGCTGTGAGCTCCACCCAGTTCGAGCTTCCCAGCGGCTTTATTTACCTACTTAAGCCTCAGCAATGGCGGGCGCCCCTCCCCCAGCCTCGCTGCTGCCTTGCGGATAGATCATGGCAGACTGCTGTGTTAGCAGTGAGGGAGGCTTCGTGGGCGTGGGACCCTCCCGGCCAGGTGTGGGATATATTCTGGTGTGCCTGTATGCTTACAGCGCAGTATTGGGGTGGGAGTTACCCGATTTTCCAGGTGTTGTGTGTCTCAGTTCCCCTGGCTAGGAAAACGGATCCCCTTCCCCCTTGCGCTTCCAGGTGAGGCGATGCCTCGCCCTGCTTCAGCTCTCGCTGGTCAGGCTGCAGCAGCTGACCAGCACCGATTGTCCGGCACTCCCTAGTGAGATGACCCCAGTACCTCAGTTGAAAATGCAGAAATCACCGGTCTTCTGTGTCGCTTGCGCTGGGAGATGGAGACTGGAGCTGTTCCTATTCGGCCATCTTTCTCCGCCCCCTTCTTTCTTTTTCTATTCAGTTGTTTGAATATATCACTCTACTATTTCCTAGCCTGTAAGGTTTCTGCTGAGAAGTCAGCTGTTAGGTATACTAGAACTTCCTTATATGTGATTTGTTTCTTTCCTCTTGATGCGTTCAAAATTCTCTGTTTTTTATTGTTGAGAGTTCAATTATGTCTTTGGGTTGTATTATGTGTATTGAATCTTATTGGTGACCTTTGACCTTCCTGTACCTGGATATTTATATCTTTCTCCATATTTGGAAAGTTTTCTGCTATTATTTCTTTAAGTAAGCTTTTTACCTATTTTTCTTACTCTGCTTCTTCTTAGACACCAATGACTCATATATTTGCTCTTTTGATATAGTTCTATAAATCTCATTAGCTTTTTTCATACATTCTTGTTTTTTAAAAAATTTCTCCTCTGAAGGTCAAATTTAAAATAATCTATCTTTCTTTGAGTTTTTGTACTTTTTAATTTGATTGATCATTTTTGCTCTTGCTCCTTTTCCTTGCATATTTTATGAATTGTGTTTGTAAATAATTTATATATTTCTCACACGTTTCTGGCTTTTTTATTTTATTGAACTTTACTAAGCTTTTTAAAGACAGGTGTTTTGAATTCTTTATCAGACAATTTATACATCTTCATTTCTTTGGAATTAGTCACTGACACCGTATTTTGTCTGCTTAGTGGCATCATATTCTTCCAATTTTTCTTGATTCTTGTGGTCATGAATCAATGTCTGCACATTGAAAAGGTAAGTACTATTTCACTGTTTGTATTAAGGCTTTTTTGGGGGAATGCCCTTCAACAGTAAGCTTGCACAAATATTTTGGACAGCTCTTCTGGTGTAATCTCTAAGCCCACAGTAACTTCAGCTGTCTCAGGGCTAAGATTGCTCTAAGCTCAGGACCTCTGTGGTCAGTGTATCTCATGCTATAATTGCTGTTGGCCAGTTTCTCTGATGTGGCATCTTTGTTGGCCAGAATGCATAGCAGCCACCATGATCTGCATACTGGTAAATGTGAACTCTATCCCTATTCTTTGTTTCTAACTGACTCTAAGTGGTGTAGCTCTCATGGTACTCTCACTGTTCCTTGCAGGAAAAGATAGGAATGAACATCCTGCTTAAGGTTCCAGAATGGCTAGCAAGCTGCATATCTGCTTTCAATTCACTTTTTTTTAAACTATATGAACCACGTGTAGAGAGGAATTTTCTGTGTGTTTCTCTGTGCCAATTTGAAGAAGAAACAACATGGTCAAATAGAACAGTTTTTCGTAAAGTCTCATCACAGCTGTTCTCAGTTCTATAGTCCATGTGGAAAATTTTAGCATCTCTTCTGAGTTCTAGGGTATTTTAGATAATATTCTTGCCTGTGTATAGATACTTGTTAGATTTCTATGGGAAATTTGAAGCTAGGGGTCTCCTATTTCACCATTTTATTAATGTAACTCTTCACAAATATTAGATCTTAAGGCTACAGAACAATATTCCTCCAGTCAAAGTTTCATCCTCTGAAAACAGAGGCAGAGAGGTTTGATTCCTAAAGCTCCAGGGAGATTCACCTCCATGGTTTTACTGGGCACAGCTCATGCTGCAGCTCCTATACATTAGAGTCTCATGCTTGTTGTCCTTCCAAGTGAGAGTCACATGCCTATGGCTCTACCAGTTTTGTTCCATGGAGTTGGCCCCAACCCCACAGCTCCACTAGGCATCACCGTACTCTGGATGCTCTGCAGTTGCCTTTTTCCCACAGCTCCACTAAGCATTGTCCTAGTTGGGGCTCTCTGTGGTGAACCTGCCCACATTCTCTTCTAGGCATTACCCAAGTTTGCAATCTCAACAGTGGCTTTGTTATGCCCAGACCCTTTATTCCCCGAAGAAGTCCACCAGAGACCAGAGTCAAAGCCAAGCGGCAAGGATCTTTAATGCAAGTTCGAACTTGGTCCCTCTGTTTTACAACATACAAGAGGGCCCCGAATGATGCATGTGGCCGCTCTTTATAGCCCGATGCATACAGGATATGCAAGGTTACAGAGGTACAAAGGAATTCTTTTGGTTGCAGCATTACAACTGGTAATTGGTTAATACAATTAACAGTTTTCCATTTGTTCCTGCGCTTTTAGTAAAACTACAAATGGTTGTGATCTTATCAGGGGCTCTCTAGGTGGTGTTTCTGAGATGTGTGAGGGGGGGGTGTGTTGGGCTCAGGAAGTTGGGACAAAATAGAGGATTGTGTTCGTACTGGGCCCAGGACTAAGATATGTGGCAGACACCGGTAATTAGAGCAGGACAGAGACTTTCACAATGTTTGTCCTTACAATGTCCGGAGTCTATAGATAACCTAATTATCCTAATCGGTTAGGTCCGGGGTCGATCTTTAACTAGGCTGAGGGCGCCGCCCGGGCTGTCAGGGCGCTGCCCGGGCTGTGAGCCTGTGGACTTCATTTCTGCCTTTTAGTTTTTTCCAGTTCATCTCTTTCAGCTTCATATTTGTGACATTTCTCTGCCTGGTTTTCAAAGTTCTCTGGGGCATCTCTTAAAATCTACACAGAGGTAACCATATACTAACAGGTCCTGAAATCAGTACACCCGCAGAGATAGTACTGCTTAGGCACTACAATTGTATACTGCCTGTGTCTTCCAGACAGATGCCCCAAGTCACATTTGTGCCCACTTGAGCAACAGCTCAGGTAGCCAAGAAGCACTGCACTGGAATGCAGGAAGCAGAGACTTGTAATTGTTTTGTTTCCAGGCCCCTGGAATTCTCAACCTGTGATGGGCAGCCCCCAATGATCTCTGAAATGCTTTCAGGGCCATTGCTTCATTATTTTGGTGACTAGAACTTTGCTTCTGGCCATTTATACTAGTCTTCTTATTATATGCAAATGGTCACTTGTACATACCCTTGATGTTCTCTCCTGAGCATCTTCTGTTTTTTGTTTGTTTGTTTGTTTCCTTTACAATATGACCAGTCTGAGAATTATGCAAATCTTTAAGTTCTGTTTCCCTTTTGATTAAAAATCCCATTTCTAATTTGTTACTCTCTTCCTGCATTTTACTGTAGGCAGTACAGATAAATTATTTACCACTTACTGTCTTAGGATCTTATCCTAACTAAGACAGCAATTCCCATTTTAATGTCCTGTAACCACAGCATGCCATGTAAAATCCATACTGGCACTGTCTACCTCTTTAATATTGTATCTCAATATATATGCCCTCAGCATTTTACTTAGATATTTCTTTCATCAAATATTTTGTTTCAATGCTCAGAAGTTCTAATTTCCATAAAGCACTAGGACACAAATAATTCAGTTAAGTTCTTTGTCACTGTATAAAAAAGATCAACTTTCCTCAAGTTTTTAATAGCATATTTTACATTTCTGCTGAGGCCTCATCAGAATAGAATTTGCCATTCACATTACTACCGACATTTTCTTCACCAGATGATTTCTGAGAAAATTGAAACTTTCTCTTCAATGCTTCTCTTCTGAGGCCTCATGAAAATCACCCTTAAGGCTCTTTTTACGGCAATGTGTCTCAAAATTCTTCCAGCTTCTACTCATTACTCGGTTCCAAAGTCACTTCCACGTTTATAGGTATTTGTTATAGCAACACCTTATTTCTTGATACCAATTTCTGTAAAGCTAATTTGGGCTGTATAACAAAACACCTTAGACTGTGTGATTTATAATCAGTAGCAATTTACTGCTCCCACTTCTGGAGGCTGAAAATTTAAGATCAAATCACCAACAGACTTGGTCTGAGGAGGGTCTGTTCCTCATAGATGGTGCCTTCTGATGGGATAGTCAGATGAATGAACATAAAAGGAGGAATGTTTGGCCAGCCTTTTTAAAAAAGGCTCTAATCCTGTCTGTGAGGACTCTACCTTCATGCCCTAATCACCTTTCAAAAGCCCTATCTCCTAACATCATCACCTTGGGGGTTTTTACGATAATAGTTTTGGGGATACAGCAACATTTATACCGTTGCACATGCATTTGTTTATAATAAATTCAAATCCCAACTGTTATTCCCTAACTGCCATGGATCATGTTAGTCAAGTCTTTTGCTCTCTGCTTTCTCTTGCATGAGTCATACACCAGTTGAATGTGCCCTTTAAGCTCCAGAAGACTGACATTGAGCTCTCTAAGCTGTCCTCTTGAAATCCTTCTCACTGGTCTTGTGGTAAGAAAAAAATAGCTTCTTTAACCCTTTTCCATAGGCAGTGATACACCTCATTACTTCTAATTTCTATCTTTCTCAATATTCCACTTTAAATTACTTTTACACTTAAGAGTTGGCTATCAATGAAGGGTTGAAAACCCAATTTGTGACCACCTTTTTTGTAATGAGCTTAGCTCACTGCGCTACTTGCTTGAAAATTTAGGTAAGTTCTCTGTCACTTATTGCCTTAGAGCCTCATCCATAACTAAAACAACAATGCCCACTTTAATGTCCCTAAATGCAGGATGTCATGTAAGATACATACTGGCACTGTGTGCATTTTTAACCTTATCTCTTAATATACTCTCACTGCTACAATTTTTTACATCCACAGTTATCTAAGGCCATTTCTGGAACATGCTGTGTTCTCTCATGCCTCTGTGAATTTTAATATAGTATTTTCTCTGCTTAGATTATCAGTTTCCTCTTCTCCTCCCTTAGCTCATCCTTCCTACCACTCCTAAAAGTATTTGATCACATCTACTTTTTTCTTCAAGTATGCTTTCAAATATTAATTTTCATAGTATACCTTTTTTACAACACCAGGAATGACTTAATCATTTGGGAACTACTCTTTCACAATAATCTTTTTTACTTTATTTGGTTCTTAATCATTAGATTTGCAAATATTGGTTTACTTATGGGATCTGCCTCACAATTTTGCAAGTTCTTGAAGGGTAGAAAAAGAGAGTTCATAAAATATAACAAATGCTTACACTACATTACTTCATTAAATGACTGACTAAGCTAGAGTCAATATAAATATGAGTGTAAATAAATATATGTATAAGGAATATAAGGATTGATAATTCAATATTCTGAACTAGAGAACTGATGAAAAATAAGGAAAAGCATTCAGCTGTGTGGTCTTGGCAATTCACTCTTGCACTGTCTTTATCTTTCTGAAATAAGCAATTTGAAATACATTACTGGCTTTCAAGTATGCCTTGCTTTGAACACTTTACTAATTATTTATGTATCATTATTGTTATATACTTTTTCAAACTAAATCTTACTTAGAATCTTAATGAGAAACATAATATTTAACAGCTATTTGAAAATTTAAGTTTGTGGTTGAAGAGAGAAGTTATATTTGGTGATGTAGGCTTGGCATTCAGACAGTCAAATATAGGGAAAAAGAAAAGAGCTGTTACAGTTAAATTTGAGTTTTCAAAAGACAGTGAAAAAGTCTCCAGTGTAACCCTAACTAATGAGGATTATTTAAATATTTTGTCATTTTATTTTAAAATTCATTTGATTCCACCACAGAAAAAAAAATATTTTTTCCATTTGTCTTGCTTGGCATGAAATTATACATTTATTTAGTATGAGAAATGAATGTAAAGTATATTAGGTTTAAAAAAACCTGACAAATAGTTATATGCAATAAATAGCCTTACCCAAAGAGAAAGCTTGTATTTTTTTCTTGGCTTCTAGGAGGTGATCTCTAGACTCTCAAAATGTTTTGCCTGGTAGAAATGTCTTTCTTTGCTTACAGTCTTTGGCCATCAGGCAGTTTATCAATAAGATTTATAAGGGAGGCTTTGGCCATGCAGTCTCTGTTATGCCTCTAGAAGGACTAGAAAATAAAGGCCTTAACTTGCCCATTGGGAAGGACTGGAGACTATAGGTCAGCATATATAGACAATATGTTATCTAGCCCCAATAAAAACTCTGTATACTGAAATACAGAGTCAGCTTCCTGGCTTGGCAATATTCCATGCATACTGTGATACAATTAAGCAAGGCAAGGAGGAATTATCACCATCCATGTTTACATGCGGAGGAGACAATCAGAAGATTTGTGCTTGAGTTCTTCGTGAACTCTCCCTATGTGTCTTTTATTTTGGCTTATTTTAATCTATATCGTTTTCTTGTAACAAACTGGGACCATGAATAAAACAACTTTCAGTAAGTTCTATGAGTCCTTGTAGCCTACTATCAAATGCAAGCATAGATTTTAAAACCCTTAAACTTGTAACTGGTGTTAAAAGTGAGAACAACCTTCTGGGGATTGTTCTCTCCGACTTTGAAATTGGTTAAACTCATTACAACCTCAAACATCACAAAATTCAACAAAGTAATTATATATTTTTATTAATTATTCTCTTATGGATTTCTATAGTTCATTGTTTTCTACTTTATTGACTCTTTTGATTTGATTATTTGTCCTGGTACTAAATAATTATTCATCATTTTCCATAGAGACTATACAAATATAACTTAATATTTCTTTTACCATGGATAATGCAATTTGTCATTACCAACTTTGCTGTTACAGGAAAGTCGAAGAAAGCAATCTTTTAAATTAAAATTTCAAGTTGAGAAACTAGAAGTTTGTGCTAAGGCAAAGAAAATGTTAACTTGTACAGGAACTTTTGGCATAGAAAAAAAAATAGAAGTAGAGAAAAGCTTGCTTCCAATATTCACTTTGAAAGATTCTGAAATAGACATAATATTATAGTTTTTATTATACTTTAGAAATACCTGATGAAACACAGATTACTTAGAAAAGTTATTATAATAGTCTAGGCAAGAAATAATGTCTTCATTAATTTGGAAAATGACAAAATGTATAGGGGAAAACAAAAATGGAAAATGTTGTGAAATTTGAACTGACAAGGCTTGGATACAGAAGGTGACTAAGGAAAGAGTTGATGAAACTACTTCTGTGTTTTCATCCTGGATGACTACATTTAATATCAACTGCAGTAAGAAGCACCAAAAAAGAACATATTTTATTGGGAGCTTAGCAGTATATAATGAGTTCTGTTTTAGGCCTTGAATTTGATGAGTATGTTAAAAAGTCTATAAGGAGATCTGTAACTCACATTTGAAATATTGGGATTTGAGTTTAAGACAGGGTCATGCTGGTAAGGTAGATGTAACAATCATGCAATTATATATAGAGGATATAATTTAAGAAACATGATTGAAAGAAATTAACTCCGGTAACAAATATAAAATCAGAAGGACAGAAAAGATAGAATCTTGAGAAGTGTGTAGGTAACGTTTAATCAAGCAAGCATAAGTCCAGACTACCTTAATGAAAATGTAGGTCCACGAGTTAAAAGCTATATATAATGGCAACATTATTTAACTTATCGACACCTCATGTTTCTTACCAATTAATTGTGATAATAGTAATATTGTCATTGGAAATCTAGTAAGTATTCCATACATTTTAACTATTATAATCAATATCACTATTATTTCTATTATCTTTTAAAGTGAATTATGAAGGAAGATATACACAAGAAATATAAAACCAGTTAAAAGAAAGTAACAGAAAGTGAATTAGAGGAGTAGACAATGAATGTAGCCACTTTTTCATGTAGCTTTAAGGTAAAAATACGGAGAAAACAGGGGATGTCAGCATGACAGCAGAGTAGAAATTCCTGGACATCCCTCTTTCACCCACAAAAAAAAAAAAAAAATGATTCAGCAGCAATTTTCAGAAAACGTTTCCCTGTATGAAATTTGAAACTAATTAAGACTCCGAGAGTGCACAAAAAGAGGCTTACAAAGTGACTAGGGAGATTTGGGACACCTTCTTCCTGGAGACCCTGTGCCCAACTCAGCACCATATATTTGACTAGAAACCCTCTACCTCTCAGCTTCCTCCAGCGAAGAGAAGAGCTTGTTTTATCTTCCAGTGCTCCAGTTATTCTAAAGGGGACCCCAAGAGGGCTGGCTTTCATCTTACCAGTCTTAAAATACTGATGTGTGTGGCACAGCCTAGTTTCCTGGGAAAGTAAAAATAAAAAGCCTTGGGGTAATAAATGACAATGATCTTCTCCCACGCTTAGCACAGAGCATGTGAATGAAACATTCCAGCTCTCAGGTTCCATCTAGGGAATTAAAGAGTTGATCCAAAAGTCCAGAACTCCAACTACTCTAGGGATGCCCAAAATACTTGCATATGTTTCACCTCTCTAGCTCTCACCATTCTAGTACTGTCTAGCTGCATGGGGGAGAACAAAGATGGCAGCTTAGGCTGGGAGATGCCATAATCCCCTGCTTCATCACAGAGTCAATAGACATCACACATGTTTTCCTGCATTTCTTTGTGGAGGAAAAAGGTTGGTAGACTCGCCATAAGTATCTGGCTGGGCTGATTGGTAGCAGGTCTTCACATTTGAATGAAGTAATTGACCTGAAAAGTTCAGTAGAATTCAACAGCAGACTAGATCAAGCAAAATATAGAATCAGTGAACCTGAAAGCAGATCATTCAATATAATTAAATGAAAAAAGGAAAATAATTTTTAAAACTAATTAAAACAAGTGAAAAAGCTAAAAGGACTAGCGGGGCACCATCAAGAAAACCAATATATGTATTATGGTAAATTAAAAGGGAGAATATGGAAAATGTCCCAGAAAACTATTTCAAAGAAATAATGTCTGAAAACGTCCCAAATTTGGGGAAGAAAATAGACATCGATATTCAAGAATACCAAAGAACCCTTTCAGGGTGAGCCCAAAGAAATCCATAACAAGACACATTATAATGAAAATGTCAAAAGACAATGACAGAATTTCAAAAGCAGCAAGAGAAAAGTGACTCATCACATACAAGGTAGCCTCCATAAGATTATCAGCTAACTTTTACCATAAATTTTGAATGTTAGTAGGAGTGGATGATTCATCCAGTGTTGAAGGAAAAATACCTGCTAAACAGGAATACTGTACCTTGAAGAACTCTGCTTCAAAACTGAAGGAGAGATACATTCCCAGAAATGCAGCAGCACAGGGAATTCAACAGCACTAGACCTGACTTACAAGAAAAACTAAAGGAATTTAAGTATTAATAGAAACAAAAGACATTAAAGAGCAACATGATACCATAAGAAAGTATGAAGCTCATTGATAGATACACACACACACACACACACACAGACACACACACACACACACACACACACACATACATACAAATGCAGAATATTGTATCCCTGTAATGCTGGTGAGTAAATCAAAATCACTTTTAATTCTGTTATAAAACTTAAAAGACAAAAGTATTAAAAACCACTATAATAAATATATATTAAAAGTTACACATTATAAATGAATGTAAATTGTGACAACAACACAAATTGTGGGAGGTAGAGAAGTTATATTGTGTCATTTTTGTATATGTTAAGCAATTTTGTTATCAGCTTAAAATAGACTGTTATAATTATAACATATTTTATGTAAGCCCCATAGTAACTGCAAAACATACCTAAATAAATTACACCCACAAAAATGAAAGGAATCAAAGCATATCCATACAAAAATGTTTTAAACCCATAAAACAACAAAAATTCTAAAAAAATGGCAATACTAAATCCTTCCCTATTAGTAACTGTTTTAAATGTAAATGAACTAAGCTTCCCAATCAAAAGTTACAGAGTGTCTAAATGGATTTATATATTTTATTTATAATGGTTTTATTATATATATACACACACAGACACACACATATATAAAGACCAAACTATATGTTTTCTACTAGAAACTCACTTTTAAGGACATTGAGAAGCTTAAAGTGAAGGACTGGAAAAAGATATTCCATGCAAATGGTAACACAAAAGAGACAATGGGTAGCTACAATTATATCATAGAAAACAGACTGTAAGTCAGAAACTGTTACAAGATATAAAGAGGGTCATTACATAATGATAAAATTGTCAATTCACCAGGAAGATAAACAATTATTAAAAACATTAATATGTGCACCCCAACATGAGAGCACTTAAATATATAAAACAGTAATTCACATGACTGAAAGAAAAAAATAGCCAGCAATACAGTAAGAGTAAAAGATTTCAACACCCATTTCCAATAATAGGCAGAACATCCAAACAAGAAATTAATAAGGGAAGCAGAGGATTCGAATAACAGTACAAACCAAATGTACATAACAGACATTTACAGAACATTCCATCCAAGAGCAGTGGAATACACATTCTTCTCAAGTAAACATGGCCTTTTTTTTAGGATAGATCATATGTTAACTAACAAAACGAGTCTTAACATAGCCAACAAGATTAAAATTTTACCAAGAATTTTTTCTAAACCCAGTGTAATGGAACTAGACAGCCACAGAAGAAGGAAAACTGGGACATTTACAAATATTTGGAAATTAACAAACTCTTGAACTATGCTATGTGAAAGAAATTAATTCAGAAGAAAATTAGAAAATATCTTAAGATAAACAAAATGAAAACAAAGCATGCCGAAACACATGGGATTAAGAAAAAATATAGTTCTAAGAGGGGAGTTCATAATGGTAAGTGTCTACATTTAAAAAGAGGAAATATTTCAAATAAAAACCCTGAATTTATACCTTAAGGAGTTAGAGAAAGAAAAACAAACTAAGCACAAACTTACTAGAGAGAATGCAATAACAAAGGTTAATGCAAACATGAAGAAAACAAAAAATAAAAAATGAAAACATCAAAAGCATTGAGTTGTTTTCATTGAAAAGATAAACACAATTGAAAAACTCTTAAACAAGAAAAAGAAGAGAGATTAAATGATTAGAGCCAAAAATGAATGAAAACACATTACAACTGATGTCATAGAAATAAAAAAAAAAATCATAAGGAACTACTATGTAAAATTATCCAACAAAAATCCTGATAACCTATAAGAAATGAATAAATTACTAGAAACATAAAATCTACCAATGGTTAATCATGAAGAAATAAAGTGTAACCAATCTATAACTTTTATGGAAATAGAATCAGTAATAGAATCAGAAATTGAATTAAAATTTCCAAACAGAGAAAAACCTAGGGCTAGATGTCTTCCCTAGTACTTTTTAAGAAACATTTAAAGGAGAATTAATGGCAATCATTCACTAAATTCTCCAAAAAAAAAAAATAAATAAATAAAGAGGAGAAAATATTTTCAAACTCATTTTATGGTACAGTATTAATTACTTCCAAACTCTTTTTATGAGGCCAACGTTATCCTGATACAAAAGCCAGACACCACAAGGTAAGAAAACTATACATCAATATCCTAATGAATATTGAAGTAAAACTTCTGAGTAAAATATTAGCAAACTGAATGCAACATTCCATTAAAAGAATCATACTCTATGATCAAATGTGATTTATCCCTGGCATGCAAGAATGATCCAGCATAAAAAAAGTCAATTAAGATGATAGACCACATTAACAAAATGAAGGATAAAAATCATGATTACCCCAACAAATGTAGCAATATTTACCAAAAGTCAACATCTTTCCTAATAAAAAGTCTCAACAAACTAGAAATAGAAGGAAATTATCTCAACATAATAAAAGTCATATATGGCAAACCGACAGCTAACTTTTATCTCAATGATATAAAACAGAAAGCTTTTCCTCTAGTATCAGAAACAAGACAAGGATGCCCACTGAATTATTTGTCCACTCATTTTTTTTCCTTGCACAATTGATCTGGATAGAACTTACAATACTATGTTGAATAACTTCAAAAGGTCAATTCTGTTCAATAACTTACTGGAAGTCTAAGCCAGATTGATTAACTAAGAAAAAGCATAAAAATAAAAGGAATACAAATCAGAAAGGAAGAAGTAAAAACTTACCTGTTTGCAGATGAAATGATCTTATATATCAGAAATCCATGTCCCCTTAAAAAAGACTGTTACAATTAATACAGAATCCAGTAAAGTTACAGGATACAAAATCAACAGACAAAAAATACTTTTAATTCTATAGCTAACATCAAACTATCTGAAAAGGAAATTAGAGAAATCAATCCCATTTACAATAGCACAATAAAGAGTAAAATGCCTAGGGATAAGCATAACTAACAGGTGAAAAACTTGCATAAGATAAACTACAAAACATTGATAGGAGAAATTAAACAAGACACAAACAAATGGGAATATATCCCATGTTCATTGACTGAAAAGCTTAATATGTATTTAAAATGTCTATACTACTGAAAGTGATCTAAAGAGTCAATGCAATTGATATTGAAATCTCAATAGCATTTTTTTACAGAAATATAAAAACAATTCCAAGATTCATATGGAACAACAAAAGACTACAAATAGTCAAATAAATCTTGAGAAAGAACAAAGCTGAGAGAATTATACTTCCTGATTCAAAATATATTAACAAGATACAGTGATGAAAACAGTATTGTACTGGCATAAAGAAAGACATATAGGCCAATGAATTAGAAATAAAGAGCCCAGAAATTAATTCAAGCGTATATGGTCAACCAATTTTTGTTAAGAATGTGAAAAATACACAGTGGAGGTGTAGATAGTCTCCTCAACAATTATATTGGAAAATCTAGGTATCCACATATAAAAAAATTAAAACTGGACTTATCTACACGTTACCCAGATAACAACTCAAAATAGAATAAATACTTAAATATAAGACTGTAAACTGAAAAAAATCCTAGAAGAAATAGTAGAAAATTATGACATTGGTTTAAGGATTTGTTAGATATGACCTCAAAAATAAGCAGCAAAAACAACAACAAACAAGTTGGACTACATTAAATTTAAAAGCTTCTGCACAAAAACGAGAATAGGCCGGGCGCGGTGGCTCGAGCCTGTAATTCCAGCACTTTGGGAGGCCGAGACGGGCGGATCACAAGGTCAGGAGATGGAGACCATCCTGGCTAACACGGTGAAACCCCGTCTCTACTAAAAAAAAAAATACAAAAAACTAGCCGGGCGAGGTGGCGGGCGCCTGTAGTCCCAGCTACTCGGGAGGCTGAGACAGGAGAATGGCGTAAACCCGGGAGACGGAACTTGCAGTGAGCTGAGATCCGGCCACTGCACTCCAGCCTGGGCTACACAGCGAGACTCTGTCTCAAAAAAAAAAAAAAAAAAAAAAAAAACGAGAATAATCAGCAGAGCTAAAAGGCAGTCTATGGAATGGAAAAACATATTTGCAAACCATATACCTGATAAGGGGTTAAAGTCTAAGATATGTAAAGAACTCCTACAATTTAGTAGTAAAATAAACCCAATCATATAACTAAAAATGATCAAAAGATTTGAAAAAACATTTCTTCAAACAAAATATAGAAGTGTTCACCTTGTATATAGAAAGATATTCATTGTCACTAATCATCAGAGAAATGCAAATCGAAACCTTGATGAGATATTATCTCACATTAGTCAGAATGGTTGTTATCAAAAAACAAAACATACAAAATGTTGGTTAACCGTATTAGAATGCTCAATACTACTAATTATTAGAGAAATGCAAATCAAAACCACAATGAGATACCATTTCACATCAGTCAGAATGACTATTACTAAAAAGTGAAGAAATAACAGATGTTGGTCAGTTTGCAGAGAAAATGAAACACTTATACACTGTTGGGGCAATATAAATTAGTTCAGCCACTATGGAAATTAGTTTGGAGATTTCTCAAATAACTTAAAGCATAACTACAATTCTACTCAGAAATCCCATTACTGGGTTTATACTCAAAGTAATACAAATTGTTCTCTCATAAAGACACACGCACGCATATGTTCATTACAGCACTATTTGCAACAGCAAAGACATGGAATCGACTTAGATGCTCATCAGTGGTGGACTAGACAAAGAAAACGTGGCACATATACACCATGGAACACTGTGAAGCCATAAAAAACTTGATATCATGTCCTTTGCAGCAACATGGACGGAGCTGGAGGCCATTATCCTAAGCAGATTAATGCAGGAACAGAAAACCAGATACAACATGTTCTTACTTGTAACTGTAAAGAAAACATTGAGTACTCATGGACACAAAGTAGGGAACAGTAGCTGCCAGGGCCTACTTGAGAATGGAGAGTGGAAGGGTGGTGAGGATCAAAAAAATACCTATTAAATACTATGCTCATGACCTATGTGACCAAATAATTTTCACCAAACTCCCACGACATGTGATTTACCTATGTAACAAACCTGCATATGTACTGTCTTAACTAAAATAAAAGTTGAAAAGCAATAAAATGTTTATGAGAAGTGGGAAAATCGCAATCCTTGTATACTGTTGGTGGAAATATAAAACACAGCCACTAAGGAAAACTGTCCAGAGGTTCCTCAAAAAAGAAAAAAAAAAAAAGAAAGAAAGAAAAAGAAAAAGAAAAAGAAAAAGAAAAAAGAAAATGTTAAAAGACCTACCAAGTAATCAGCAATCTCAATTGACATCTATCCAAAAGAATTGAAGTCTGGATCTTGAAGTGGTGTTACTACTCCTGTGTTTATTATAGCACTATTTACAATAGCCAAGGTGTGGAAACAACCTAACTGTCCAACATAGATGAATTTTAAAAATGTGCAAATGTACAATAATATGAGTACTCACACTTGGGCACACACATGAACAACAGAATACTATTCAGCCTTAAAAAAAAAGAAGTTTTGCAATATGTGACAACAATGGATGAACATTGAGATCATTATGCTAAATGAAATCAGCCAGTCACAGAAAGACAAGCACTGTATGATTCCAATTTTATATGATATCCAAAATAATTAAATTAATAGAATCAAAGAGTCAAATGGTAGTTTTCAATAGTTGAGGAAAGGAGAAAATGGGAAGTTGCCAATCGGTAAGCAAGGGCATTAAGTTTTACTCAAGCAAAATGAATAAGCTCTAGAGATCTGCTGTACAACAGTGTACCTAGGGTCAACCACACTGTTTTGTACATTTAATAGTTTGTTAAGAGTGTAGATCTCAGGTTAAGTGTTCTGACAACCGTAAAGTAAAATATAAAATAAATAAGGAGAAAGAGCTGTAGCCTGAAGAGAATCCATACTCAGACATGGTTGATTACTTTAGTATGATTTTCCTGCTTGGTTATTTTAGACATATCTGATCTGCTTTGTAGGCTAAGAAAATGTGCAAATGGAAAACAAAATGCAGATATCTATAACACTATGACACTAATTACTTACAGGGATGGGAAATGAAAAAGTGAGAGACTGAGCCTGGCACAAACATTGGGCACTTCATTTTCTGAGACAGGAAAGTTGAAGAGATATAGTGAATATAGAGGTATTTTGAGATCTAGGTGAGAGTGGTCACATACTTTTATACAAGAAGAACTTAATCTTACCATTACAGTGAAGAACATCTTTATTGAGAGTGACGGTATATATGAAGTTGAAAGACTGAAAACTGTGGTCAATTATGGGCTTTTATATTTTAAAATATTGGCATTGGAGCAGCTGTGAGTATATGGAGTTCAATGATGAGGCTGGATGTACAATGTTATGAAATAAAAAATTGAATGTATGCATATGGAGGTGCTGAGGGATTTTGAAGCAAGAGTGCTATGCATTTATTCTGCAAAAGGAAGCAATGAGAGGGAATGAGATAGGGCAAAAATGCTCTGGCTGAGGATATTAAATAAAAAGCAATTAGATAAAAGGGTTTCCATCTTGGTTGAGGGCACCTTGGTGTACATATTAAGAAACTTTAATGTGATATGAAAGCAAATCAGAATTCACTCCATTTCCTTGGGCAGAGGAGTGTCATGGTCACAGTAATATAGAGTAGTTGGAGAAAAAAAAAAGGGGCTAGGCAAGAAGATAAGTTAGGAGGCTGTTTTAGTCATCCTCCTGTGAAACAAAAATAGTAATAGAAATACATAGAAAGAGGCAGTTGGCAGTGACATTGTGAAGGAAAAATATCAGTCTTTTAAAATTTGCTATATTAAATAACAATTGACAATTCCCACACTATAATTACATTTTCAGTAATTTCACGTAACCATGCATGAAATGAAAGAACATTATAGTGATAAATTGTGTAATCTATTTTCTCAATGTTAATATTTAATAATATGAGATTGACATTGAAATTTATTAGAGGAAATGCTATGGTTTACTTTTTTATTTAACTTGTGAGAAGAAATTGCCACTATACACATAAATACAACTTATATACCTTCATGAATTTAACCTTATCAAAATTAATTAGAGGAAACATTTAAAAGTTATAATGCAATAAAAATAAGTTTAAAATATAAAAAAATAGAAACATGTCATACTTTGTCTCAACCCTTGCCTCTTCTAGTTTCTGCTTTTAACATTGTCATAAATTCAGTAGCATTTATAATCAGTGTGATTACTCATTCTATATTTTCCTTAGTCAGGGATGCATATATTATTATTCATATTTTAAGTAAATTAGTTTAAAACTATAGCTTTGTCCATATCTGCACTTCAGAATGAATTATTCCCACTATTCTTTCAAAGTGAACATTTATATTTTATATTGCATTATATAACTCAGTTTGAAAATCTTTGGCAATTGTAAAATTATGATGCTAGGAGGGTCGTCAAGTAAGTTTTCAGTCTACCCCTTGTCTCAGCACATGATTGGTTCCAAGTCATGTCAACTATTTCATTCTCCTGGAAAAAAAGAAAAATGTTTTCCTTCTTTATAAGCTGTAACTCTCCTGATCCATGATAAGCTCACAAATTTTTTTTCTTTAGTGGCCTGAGTAACGGTTATTCATGTGTCTTCATAAAATACCCTTTCACTTATTTGAAATATACTTTTAGTGATATTTGACACAGTGCCAGTGGATCAAATATATTGGTCAAAAATATTTTTAACCAAACATAGCAGCTTTAATCAGCTTTCAGAACAAACTGACAGTTTGGAGAATGTACCTCGCAAGTTGTTTAAAATATTTGACTAAGCAGTCAGAAAATTTATCCTTAATAACAATGATAATAACAATAATTCTTCCTCTTCGTTGTTATTGTCAGCAAAAAGCAAATCACTTTGCATGCTGAAATAAGCAACAAACTGTGAAAATGCACACTTGCATATATTTTACTATATAACCAAGTCAAATGCCTAGGAGAGTTAACTTGATACACATTAAATGTATAAAATTCTTTTTTTTTCTTTCCACATTTTATTGTAGGTTCAAGAGGTATATGGGCAGGTTTGATACATAGATAAATTGCCAGTCACAGGGATTTGGTGTACAGAAAATTTTGTCATCCAGGTAATCAATATAATATTCAATATATTTTTAATCCTTACCCTCCTACCTCCCTCCATCCTCAAGTAGGCCCCAATGTATATTGTTCCTTTTTTTGTGTCCATGTGTACTCAATGTCTCCCTCACACTTATAAGTGAAAACATGCGGCATTTGGATTTTTGGTCCTGTGTTAATTCACTAAGGATGGTCTTCGGCTGCATCCATGTTGCTGCAAAGGACATGATTTTATTCTTTTCTTTGGCTGGATAGTATTCCATGGTGTATATATGTGCCACATTTTTTTATCCAGTCAACCATCGATGGGCATTTAGGTTTATTCCATGTCTTTGTTATTGTGAATAGTGCTGTGATAGGTTCAATCTTCTGCATATGGCTTGCCAGTTATCCCAGCACAATTTATTGAATAGGAACTCTTTCCCCATTGCTTATTATTGTCAGCTTTCTTTTTTTTTTTTTTTTTTTTTTTTTTTTTTTTTTTTTTTTTTTTTATTATACTTTAAGTTCTAGGGTACATGTGCATAACGTGCAGGTTTGTTACATATGGATACTTATGCCATGTTGGTGTGCTGCACCCATCAACTCGTCAGCACCCATCAATTCATCATTTATATCATGTATAACTCCCCAATGCAATCCCTCCCTCCTCCCCCCCTCCCCCCTCCCCATGATAGACCCCAGTGTGTGATGTTCCCCTTCCCGAGTCCAAGTGATCTCATTGTTCAGTTCCCACCTATGAGTGAGAACATGCGGTGTTTGGTTTTCTGTTCTTGTGATAGTTTGCTAAGAATGATGGTTTCCAGCTGCATCCATGTCCCTACAAAGGACGCAAACTCATCCTTTTTTATGGCTGCATAGTATTCCACGGTGTATATGTGCCACATTTTCTTAATCCAGTCTGTCACAGATGGACATTTGGGTTGATTCCAAGTCTTTGCTATTGTGAATAGTGCCGCAATAAACATACGTGTACATGTGTCTTTGTAGTAGACTAATTTATAATCCTTTGGGTATATACCCAGTAGTGGGATGGCTGGGTCATATGGTACATCTAGTTCTAGATCCTTGAGGAATTGCCATACTGTTTTCCATAATGGTTGAACTAGTTTACAATCCCACCAACAGTGTAAAAGTGTTCCTATTTCTCCACATCCTCTCCAACACCTGTTGTTTCCTGACTTCTTAATGATTGCCATTCTAACTGGTGTGAGATGGTATCTCATTGTGGTTTTGATTTGCATTTCTCTGATGGCCAGTGATGATGAGCATTTTTTCATGTGTCTGTTGGCTGTATGAATATCTTCTTTTGAGAAATGTCTGTTCATATCCTTTCCCCACTTTTTGATGGGGTTGTTTGTTTTTTTCTCGTATATTTGTTTGAGTTCTTTGTAGATTCTGGATATTAGCCCTTTGTCAGATGAGTAGGTTGCAAAAATTTTCTCCCATTCTGTAGGTTGCCTGTTCACTCTGATGGTAGTTTCTTTTGCTGTGCAAAAGCTCTTTAGTTTAATTAGATCCCATTTGTCAATTTTGGCTTTTGCTGCCGTTGCTTTTGGTGTTTTAGACATGAAGTCCTTGCCCATGCCTATGTCCTGAATGGTACTACCTAGATTTTCTTCTAGGGTTTTTAGCCTATTGTCAGCTTTCTTAAAGGTCCGATGGTTTTAGGTGTATGTCTTTACTTCTGAGTTCTCCAACCTGTTCCATTGGTCTGTGTGTCTGTTTTTGTATCAGTGCCATGCTGCTTTAGTTACTGTATGTATCTTTATAATCTTTAGTTACATGCATGTATCTTTATAATGGAATGATATGTATTTCTTTGGGTATATACTCAGTAATGGGATTGCTGGGTCAAATGGTATTTCTGCCTCTGGTCTTTGAGGAATCACCAAACTGTCTTCCACAGTGGTTGAATTAATTTACACTCCCACCAACAGTGTAAAAGCATTCCTTTTCCTCCACAATACCTCAATCATCTGTTTTTATCTTTTGTTGTTGTTTGTTTGTTTTACTTTTTTGTAATATCCATTCATTCTAGCCATTCTGACTGGTGTGAGATGGTATCTCATTGTAGTTTTCATTTGCATTTATCTAAGGATTAGTAGTATTGAGCATTTTTTTCATATGATTGTGGGCCATGTGTATGCCTTCTTTTAAAAAATGTCTGTTCATGACTCTTGGCTATCTTTTGATAGGGTTGTTTGGTTTGGGTTTTTTGATTTATGTTTCTTATACAGTTTGGATGTTAGACCTTTGTCAAATGCACAGGTTACAAATATTTTCTTCCATTTCTGTAAATTGTCTGCTAACTCTGTTAATAGTGTTTTTTTTTTCCCCCTATGCAAAATCTCTTTAGTTTAATTAAGTTTCACTTGTCAATTTTTCTTTTAGTTGCAATTGCTTTTGGCATCTTCATCATGAAGTCCTTTTCAGGATCGATGTCCAGAATGCTGTTTCATAGGTTTTCTTCCAGATTTTTTAACAGTTTTAGGCCTTACATTTATATCTTTAATCCATCTTTAGTTGATTTTTGAAGATGATAAATGGAAGGGATCCAGGTTCAATCTTCTGCATATGGCTTGCCAGTTATCCCAGCACAATTTATTGACCAGGAACTCTTTCCCCATTGCTTATTATTATCAGCTTTCTTAAAAGTCAGATGGTTTTAGGCATATGTCTCTACTTCTGAGTTCTCCAACCTGTTCCATTGGTCTGTGTGTCTGTTTTTGTATCAGTACCATGCTGCTTTAGTTACTGTAGCCTTATGGTATTGTTTATAGAAGTCAGGTAGTGTGATACCTTCACCTTTGTTCTTTTTGCTTCAGATTTCTTTGGCTACTTGGGCTGTTTTTTGATTCCAGATGAATTTTACAATATTTTTCTTTATAATTCTGTACAGAATGTCATTGGTAGTTTAATAGGAACAGCATTGAATCTGTAACTTGCTTTGGGCAGTATGGCCATTTTAACAATATTGATTCTTTCTATTCATGAGCATGGAATGTTTTTTCATTTGTTTGTGTCATGTTTGATTTATTTCAGCAGTGTTTTGTAATTCTCATTGCAGAGTTATTTTATCTTCCTGGTTACCTGTATTCCTAGGTATTTTAATCTTCTTACGGTTATTGGGAAGGGGATTGCAATCTTGATTTGGCTCTCAGCTTGGACTTTACTCATATAGAAATACTACTGATTTTTATACATTTATTTTGTATCCTGAAACTTTGCGGAAATTGTTTATCAGATCTAGGAGTCTTTGGGCACGGATTATGGAGTTTTCTAGGGTTTAATAATATTGTCTGAAAAGAGATTGTTTGCCTTCTTCTATTCATAGTTGGATGCCTTTTAATTTTTTCTTGCCTGATTGCTCTGGCTAGAAACTACCCGTACTATATTGAATAGGAGTGGTAAGAGGGAGCACTCTTGTCTTTTTCCAGTTCTCTCGGAAATGATTTCTGCTTTTGTCCATTCAGTATGATGCTGCCAGTGTGTTTGTCATAGGTGACTCTTATTATTTAAAGGTATCTTTGATTTCTAGTTTGTTGAGTGTTTTTAACATGAAAGAATGTTGAATTTCATCAAAAGCATTTTCTGTCTCCATTGAGATGATCATGTGGTTTGCTTTTAGTTCTGTTTATGTGATGTTCTTATTGTGGAACATGATAATTAGTTATAAAAGGTAAACGGGGCACACAATGAGTGCAGTTTAATTTTACCCATACATAAAAAGGCTGAATTTTTGTTAAGTTTTAAAAATTATTGCATGTTACTATGTTCTGAGTATTATAAAGATTATTCAAATATAAGATGATTGTTGAGACATCTGTAATTAGTGTTTGATATTAAAAACTTTTCTTGATATCAGGGATAACTTAATTTAGCATGTTTATTATACTCATGCCATCACATTAAAAAGAAAAGGGCATGTATCTGATTTACTGATGGCTGTAGTTGATTACAATCCCCTGGCATCTGTCCATTGCATCACTCTTCTTCCTTCTTCAAGATTCTTCTTCAAACATCAGGTGTTCTTGATTCATTACCATCTCTCCAGTCATCATGGTGTTAATGGTCTCCAAGTAGTTATACTTTGGTCCACGATGGTGGTATTTAATCCCTGGGACTGACAGTATTATAATCCCGCTGCAAGAGGTAGTATCTGACCCAGACCTAGCAAATTCCTTTGTCAGTTTCCCCCTTCTTTCTATCTTTTAGATCAAAAAGTTTTTTAGCGATAAGATAGAATGGCTCCTTATATATTCTTCCAAATACACTATTTATGAAATAAAATTTAAGTTATTAGCTCTGTAGTATTTTGTCTGTTGGAAACCACTATCTTAGATCCTTAGAAATTGAAAATTTACTCTCTCAAACTCTCTGTTTAAAACAATGGAGACTGGGCGTGGTGGCTCATGCCTGTAACCCCAGCACTTTGGGAGGCCAAGGCTGGTGGACGACCTGAGGTCAGGAGTTCGAGACCAGACTGGCCAATATGGTGAAACCCCATCTCTACTAAAAATACAGAATTAACCGGGCCTGATGGCACATGCCTGTAACCCAGCTGCTTGGGAGGCTGAGGCAAGAGAATCACTTGAACCAGGGAAGTGGAGGTTGCAGTGAGCTGAGATCGTGCCACTACACTCCAGCCTGAGCAACAAGAGTGAAACTCCGTCTCAAAAAAATAAGGGGGGAAATTTTTTCGGTTCTGTTTGCATTTCTCCTTTAATATCTCTTTCCTGAAGATGAGTGGGATGAAGGATTATAAATGTAAAAAAATTATATGAAGAAAAAAGAAAAGCAAATGCATAAATATTATGTCAAATTAATATTCAGATTTACTTCACCTCTAACTTGTCGCTTTATCCTCCACCAAGGATGATGGTTTAATTTATATCTTCTGAAACAAACCATAAATTAAACCATATTCTTCCTAATTTCAAATTTCTCCCTATAAATGTGAAGATTTTCATTTAATTTGTCTACTATCTAGCACAAGAATTTAATAGGTGCTCAAAAAATGGTTATATGTTTGTATATGTAGGTATAAGTTCAGGATTCCACTATGATCTTTAATTGAAGACTTAATTTTATTTCATTAATTCATTCAATATTGAAAAGATAGTCATTTAAATCTTTTCCATTACCAATCACTTCTAGATTCTAGTGATAAAAACATGAAAATATAAATGTCCTACTACTGTGCCCTTCAATACATCACAGTCTAGTAAAGGAGACAGTCAAGCAAACAGAAAATAGTATCAAGAAGCATATAAGGTATATATCAAGATTCATCAAGAGGTATTAAAAAAGCGTGGTAAGTTTGGTTCACTAATGTATCCCCAGTGCATAGCATAGTGTCTGCCATACAGAAGATATTCCATCATTAAGAAGAGTATTGATTTTTTACAGATAAGTATTACAAAGGAGCAACATGTTTCGCTACGAAGGCATAGTTACACTTGTAGTTTGTCACAAATAAATTGTAACCAGTTACTGACAAACTGTCAATATTTATAAAAGAGTTCCCTTTTATAATATTTAACTCTTTAGGCTTATAGTAATATTCCCACTCTTTTATTCCAAAGTATTTAGACTGGTTGTTTAGTGCAGAATAAAATTTGTTGAAACGAGGATCTGAATACTGTTTCTAATTCTTACTAAAAATGTGACTTTGGGGAGTTTACCTACTCTGTCTGAGCTTTGACTGTCTTATCTGTAATAAAGAGATAATAAAAGTACCACTTCATAGACGTGCTGTATGGATTAAATGCTTAATAAATGTGAAGTGCTTGTAACAGTCCTGGCACAGAGTAAGTGCTATATAAGCATTAGCTATTCTTATTATGATATAGGTTTTTTGTTTGTTTGTTTGTTTGTTTGTTTTCCCCGGAGTCTGGGAGTCTCGCTCTGTCGCCTAGGCTGGAGTGCAGTGGCGCAATCTCGGCTCACTGCAAGCTCCTCCTCCCGGGTTCACGCCATTCTCTTGCCTCAGTCTCCCGAGTAGCTGGGTACAGGCGCCTGCCACCACGCCCGTCTATTTTCTTTTTTCTTTTTTCTTTTTTTTTTCTATTTTTAGTAGAGACGGGGTTTCACTGTGTTAGCCAGGACGGTCTCGATCTCCTGACCTTTTGATCCGTCCGCCTCGGCCTCCCAAAGTGCTGGGATTATAGGCGTGAGACAACGCACCCGGCCGATACAGGTTTTTTCTACAAGTAACAATGAAAGAGGCAAGAGTCTAACAAAGCTTATTAGCAGTTGCATGTTATCCTGGGTGGGTCCATAGAAATAATTATGCTATGAGAACTATGTCATTTGGTTCTAAGAGAAAAACAGTTGAAAATAACTGTGAGATAGTAAGTACAGAATATCTGAGAGTCTGTAAAAGCAGCACCTCAGCACTTCACATAATCAATATGTGACAAACATAAATTACACAGAATAATTTATTTCTTTTAGGATAACTTATTTTTTAGGCCGGGTACCTATTAGTCATCAGGCTTGCTGACTGATTTCTTGTATCTTCACCTGAAATCCTTTCTTTTATTCTGAGTTAAGATTATTTGTTTGAATCTGAGCTAAAGCAATCTATCCCCTAGAAAAGAAATATTTAAGAAGTTTTTTTCTTTTTTTTTTTTTTTTTTTTCTGTCTTCTAGGTATGTTATTCTGTAATCTTAAATCAGTGCCTCTTCTTAATCTAGGAAGTGATTCTCAAACTTCAAGATTCTGATAAAATATGTCAAAAATCTGACATTTCCTGATACTCTCTACAACTTTTGCCACTCTGAGTTACACGAGGAATGTACATTACTACACTTAGAGATGTCTCTCCCCCTTTTATCTAGATATAACTAGTGCAGAAACTAAGAGGAAATGCAAAGATAGGATAAAAGAGAATGGCTGTCTGCAGATTACTACCTAGTGATTTCTTTTCACTGTCGTCTATCTGAAGGCTGTCTGCTTATGTCTTATTGGTATTTCTCCTTGTAGCATAAATGAGCAAATTTCTTGGCACCTGCTGAAGAGTTATATTAATTTGTGCAGCTGCTACATTTGAATTTTCAGGATCTCATATTTTTATTTCCTGAAACTTAACTGTCGGTGGTAAGGGGAAAATGATTGTAAGAAATAATTTTAGGTGTTTCTTATTTACTATTTACATATATTTTACATAAGCAGATAAATCTGGATTTTTGCTTAATTTAGAATATTATGTAGAGGCCACATTTATTTTGAAAATCTGGTCTCTCTAAATAATATTCTAAATTAAGCAAAAATCCAAATTAGCAATGCTTTGTTGGCTTTTTTTATTTTACAAGCTTGCAAAACATGTTAAAAGAAGAGGTACTCCCATAATATATTACTGGGACAGATATGTCATTATTTTTCTAGATCTAAGAAATATGAATAATTATGTTTGTTCTTCATATATAGCTTTGTGTGCAACACTCTTATGTAGATATTTACATCACTTATAAAAATCCACTTCAGGCATTTGCACAAACACAAATACATAAGCTCTTCACATTAAAGTAATAACTCTGGGGAAGTGTCAAGATGCTGACTAGAAGCAACTAGTGTGTGCTGCTGTCACTGAGAAAACATGCAGTCGGTAAACAGTACCTCTTCAACTGGATTATCCAGGAGGACATGTTGGGATTCATTAAGGAAGCAACATGACACACAGAGATCAGAGATGAGTGAGGCAGGACAGCTGCCCACTCAGGACTGGCACAGACTCAAGGAAGAATCCCCACCATGAAAAAGGGTGATTCAGCAAGAGCCCCTAGGAACCACACACTTTCTTCCATGGACTTTTGAATCCTGGATGCATAAGATCCTCCTTCCCCTGCCCCTGGGGCCTCCAGACTGAAATGGAGAGCAATGCGCATTCTGGGCAGAGATATCATTCAGGTCCACATGGAAACCCAAAGATCTTGCATCCCTGAGCATCCCAGCACCAGCTGCCATAGCCCCACCAACAAGGGATGCTAGCTCTCTCACATGCCCCCAGAAGAGGGGCCATATCAATGGTGTTGAGGAGCAGACAGATTCTAGGTCTTGCCTCCGCTGCACTGCACCAAGTAAAGCCCACTGGCCTGGCACCCCAGCATTGCCACCCCACCCACAACTGAGCACTTGGACCAGTTGCAGCTCCACATTTCTCTGAGACAGAGCTCCCAGAGGTAACTGACAGGCCTAAGCTATTGCCATTGCTCCAGCCTACTGCCATCAGGCTAGGGAAGGAATGAAGAGAACAATAATTATTGTAGGCCACCTTCACCACACCACAGTTGCCATGTGGAAAAGTAGCCAGGCTGTTTTCCACACAAGAAACAAGGCTGCATGTGTGCCCAGCTTGGGACCACCCTGCAGCTGCCTTACCCTTGGTTGAACATTCCCACTGGCAGGAGCACTGCATCACTCTGGGCTAAAGTTCTCAGAGGCAACTGATCCTGGAAGTTTCATCCCTGGGAACTGATCCCTCCACCACTACCACGACCTTGCTATTCTTGGGTTGTAGAGCAACAAAGACCTTGATCACTTTGCTTGCATGGCCAGCCCACTGCAGCTGCCATATGGAGAAGGGGTCAGTCTGTCTTCTCTGTGTGCCCCTGATGTCCTGCCTTTCACCAGGCATGATGACCATCTTGGGACTGCAGCACAGCATCTCCACTCCTTGCCGAATATTCTCATTGGCAGTGTCTCTGTTTCTCTCAAAGGAGGAATTCTCAGAAGCAACTGGCAACCCCTCTACCACTGTCACCAGGCTGGGAGGGCAACAAAGAGCCTGAGTGCATCACTTGTACTTCCACCATGCCACAGACACCCTACAGAGAAGAGACCTGACTGTCTTTCTCATAAGTCCACTGCCACCCCGATTCTTCACTAGGCAGAGTTGAAAGGCTTGGTCCCACAATACGGCTGCCCCTGTATAATCATTTTGATTGGCAGCAGCTCAGCATTTCTCAGGGGTGGAGCCCCCAGAGACAAGCGAAAAGACCCTCTGACATTACCACTGTCAAGAGTCCCACCACCACTGCTCCAAAGCTGAGGAGGGAACAAAACGTGTGAGGTTGCCCTAGGTCTGTGGTGCACAGCCTGGGAGTGCCAAGCCAAGATTGGTGACCAGAACTCAAGTGAGAGAGGAACCCACAGTCTCAGAGCAGTTCCATGCAAAAACAACTTTGCTAATATAAACCCCTGTGAATCCAAGAACAACAATTCAGCCACAAATAAAGACCCTCCCCCAAAGCGTTGGCTCTCTTAAAACAGTCACAAACAGAAGTCAATTGAGTATGCTCAAATTACACCGCAGGTAAAGAAACAACAACACACAGAGATGGGAAAACAAAACAAGACAACAACAACAAAACAAAACAAAAAACAGCACAAGAACTGTGACAACTCTAAAATCCTGAGCATCGTTATACCTGCAAATTTCTACACTAGTTCCAAACAATTGTACTGAACCAGATTGAAATAGATTAAATGACTAATGTAGATTTCAGAATCTGAATGGCAAAGACGATCATGAAGACTGAGGACAAAGTTAAAATCCTATGCAAGGAATCTAAGGAATCCAATAAAAACAATATAAGAGATGAAAGACTAGCCATTTTAAGAAAAAATGGAACTGATCTGATAGAGCTGAAAAACTATCAGAATTTCATAGTACAATCAGAAGTATTAATTGAAGAATAGACCAACCTGAGAAAAGAATTTCAGAGCTCCAAGCCCAATTCTTCAAATTAGCTCGGTCAGACAAAAATAAAGAGAAAAGAATAAATAAAAAGATAAGAAAACCTCTGAGAAATATGGGATTAAGTAAGGAGACAAAACATATGACTTATTGTTATCCCTGAAAGAGAAAGAAAGAGAGCAAGAAACTCAGAGAATATATTTGATAATTTTGTACACAAAAATTTCCCCAACCTTGCTAGACAGGATGGCACTCAGATTTGGGAAATTTGGGGAAGCCTTGCAAGATAGTATGCAACATGACTATCCCCAAGACACATAGTAATTAGATTTGCCAAGGCCAATGTGAGAGAAAAAAATATTAAAGGCAACTGGAGGGAAGTGGAAGGTCAACTACAAAGGGAACCCCATAAGGCTGACAGCAGACTTTTCAGCAGAAACTGCAAGCCAGAAGAGAGCAGGAGTCTATAGTCAGCATTCTAAGAAAAAAAAAAATAAATTGCAACCAAGAATTTTACATTCAGTCAAACTATCATTCATAAGCAAAACAGAAACAAATGCTGATGGAAATTGTTACGACCTGATACGCCTTACTGGAGGTCCTTAAGGGAGTGCTAAGGGAAAACCCATTACAGGTCAATACAGAAATTCACATATGTACATAAACCATTGACACCATAAAGCAACTATACAATCAAGTCTACATAACAACCAGCTAAAAACATGACAAAATCAAATTTGCAAATATTCGTATTAACCTTGAATGTAAATAGGCTAAATGCCCTCTTTATAAGGCACAAAGTTGTATGTTTGATAAAGAAGCGAGACCCAATTGTATGCTTTCTTTAAAAGACACATCTCACATGACAGGACACCCATTGCAGATGACATGATTGTATATTTAGAAAACCCCATCGTCTCACCCCAAAATCTCCTTAAGCTGATAAGCAACTTCAGCAAAGTCTCAGGATACAAAATTAATGTGCAAAAATCACAAGCATTCTTATACACCAGCAACAGACAAGCAGAGAGCCAAATCAGGAATGAACTTCCATTCACAATTGCTTCAAAGAGAATAAAATACCTAGGAATCCAGCTTACAAGGGATGTCAAGGACCTCTTCAAGGAGAACTACAAACCACTGCTCAGTGAAATAAAAGAGGACACAAACAAATGGAAGAACATACCATGCTCATGGATAGGAAGAATCAATATCGTGAAAATGGCCATACTCCCCAAGGTTATTTATAGATTCAATGCCATCCCCATCAAGCTACCAATGAGTTTCTTCACAGAATTGGAAAAAACTGCTTTAAAGTTCATATGGAACCAAAAAAGAGCCCGCATTGCCAAGACAATCCTAAGTCAAAAGGACAAAGCTGGAGGCGTCACGCTACCTGACTTCAAACTATACTACAAGGCTACAGTAACCAAAACAGCATGGTACTGGTACCAAAACAGAGCTATAGACCAATGGAACAGAACAGAGTCCTCAGAAATAATACCGCACATCTACAGCCATCTGATCTTTGACAAACCTGAGAGAAACAAGAAATGGGGAAAGGATTCCCTATTTAATCAATGGTGCTGGGAAAATTGGCTAGCCATAAGTAGAAAGCTGAAACTGGATCCTTTCCTTACCCCTTATACGAAGATTAATTCAAGATGGATTAGAGACTTAAATGTTAGACCTAATACCATAAAAACCCTAGAAGAAAATCTAGGTAGTACCATTCAGGACATAGGCATGGGCAAGGACTTCATGTCTAAAACACCAAAAGCAACGGCAGCAAAAGCCAAAATTGACAAATGGGATCTAATTAAACTAAAGAGCTTTTGCACAGCAAAAGAAACTACCATCAGAGTGAACAGGCAACCTACAGAATGGGAGAAAATTTTTGCAACCTACTCATCTGACAAAGGGCTAATATCCAGAATCTACAAAGAACTCAAACAAATATACGAGAAAAAAACAAACAACCCCATCAAAAAGTGGGGAAAGGATATGAACAGACATTTCTCAAAAGAAGATATTCATACAGCCAACAGACACATGAAAAAATGCTCATCATCACTGGCCATCAGAGAAATGCAAATCAAAACCACAATGAGATACCATCTCACACCAGTTAGAATGGCAATCATTAAGAAGTCAGGAAACAACAGGTGTTGGAGAGGATGTGGAGAAATAGGAACACTTTTACACTGTTGGTGGGATTGTAAACTAGTTCAACCATTATGGAAAACAGTATGGCAATTCCTCAAGGATCTAGAACTAGATGTACCATATGACCCAGCCATCCCACTACTGGGTATATACCCAAAGGATTATAAATTAGTCTACTACAAAGACACATGCACACGTATGTTTATTGCGGCACTATTCACAATAGCAAAGACTTGGAATCAACCCAAATGTCGATCTGTGACAGACTGGATTAAGAAAATGTGGCACATATACACCATGGAATACTATGCAGCCATAAAAAAGGATGAGTTTGCGTCCTTTGTAGGGACATGGATGCAGCTGGAAACCATCATTCTTAGCAAACTATCACAAGAAGAGAAAACCAAACACCGCATGTTCTCACTCATAGGTGGGAACTGAACAATGAGATCACTTGGACTCGGGAAGGGGAACATCACACACTGGGGTCTATCATGGGGAGGGGGGAGCGGGGAGGAGGGAGGGATTGCATTGGGGAGTTATACATGATATAAATGATGAATTGATGGGTGCTGACGAGTTGATGGGTGCAGCACACCAACATGGCATAAGTATACATATGTAACAAACCTGCACGTTATGCACATGTACCCTAGAACTTAAAGTATAATAAAAAAAAAAATAAAAAATAAATAAATAAATAAATAAATATGGTTTATCTAAAAAAAAAAAAAAAAAAAAAAAAAAAAGAACTAGAGAAAGATCTATTAAGTAAACAGAAAACAAAAAAGAACAGGTTTGCTAATATTATTTCAGACAAAACAGCATTTAAACCAACAACAATCAAAAAGGAGAAAGAAGAGCATTATATAATGATAGAGAATTCAATTCAATAAGATTTAACTATTTTAAATATATATGCAAACAGCACTAGACAACTGAGGTTTATAGAACCTTGAGACTTGCAAAGAAAATTGGATAGCTACACAATAATAGTGGGAGACTTCAACTTCCGTCTGACCCCTAGAGACATCACCCCTCATTTTGCCTCCATGATCTAAGGAGACAAAATCTAAAAAACATATTCAGGACCTACACCTGACACTTGATCAAATAGATGGAAAAGACATCTACAGAACATTCTACCCAACAAGAACAGAATATACATTCTTTTCTTCTGCACATGACACATAATCTGAAATTGACCATATGCTTGGAAATAAAGCAATTCTGAACAAATATAAAAGAAAACCAAAACAATACCAACTGGAATCTCAATAAAATAAAATAAAAAATTTAAAAAAAAATCAGTTCGAGCATGGTGGCTCACGCCTCTAATCCCAGCATTTTGGGAGGCCGAGGTGGGTGGATCACCTGAGATCAGAAGTTCAAGACCAGCCTGGGCAACATGGTGAAATCCTGTCTCTACTGAAAAAAAAAAAAAAAAAAAAAAAATTAGCCAGGTGTGGTGGCACATGCCTCTAATCCCAGCTGCTTAGGAGGCTGAGGCAGGAGAATAGCTTGAACCCAGGATGTGGAGGTTGCAATGAGTCGAGATTGTGCCATTGTGCTCCCCACTGGGAGACAAGAGTGAAACTCTGTCTCAAAAAACAAAAACAAAAACAAAAAATCAGTACTAAGAAGATTTCTCAAAATTATAAAATTACATAATCTGCTTTTGAATGACTTTTGGGGAAACAATGAAACTAAGGAAGAAATAAATAAATTATTTGAAAATAATGAAAACAAAGAAACAACATACCAGAAAGTATGTAACACAGCTAAAGTATTAAGAGGCACATTTATAGTGATTGCACACATGAAAAAGTCAGTAAGATCGAAAATTAACTACCCAATAGCCTATGTTGAGCTAGAAAAACAGGAACAATCCAGCTCCAAAGCTAGCAGAGGAAAATAAATTACCAAAACAAGACAAAACTAAATGAGGGATGAGAAAGAAAAAAAAAAAAAAAAAAAAGATCAACTACACAAAAGTTTGTTCTTCAAAAGAATAAATAAGATTGGTAGACCACTAGCTAGACTATGAAAGATAAAAGAGAGGAAATTCAAATAAAGACAATCAGAAATGACAAAAGGGACATTACCAACAACCCCACAAAAATACAAAAGTCACTCAAAGACTATTATGAATACCTCTATGCACACAAACTAGAAAACATAAAAAAAAAATGATAAATTCCTAGAAACATAAAGTCTCCCAAGCTTGAACCAGGAAGAAATTGAAATCCTGAACTGAACAATAATGAGTTTTTAAAATGAATCAGTAATAAAAATCCTACCTACCAGAATAAGGACTTGACCAAATGAATTCACAGCTGAATTCAACAAAATTTATAAAGAAGAGTTGAAACAAATTCTACTGAAACTGTTCCGAAAGACTGAGGAGTAGGGACTCCTTCCTTGCTCATTCTATGAGACCAGCATCACTGTGATACCAACACTGACAGAGACACAACAAAAACAAAAACAAAAATCTTTAGGCCAATATCCTTAAGAAACATAAATGCAGATATTCTCAACACAATACTAGCAAACTGAATTCCATCCGCACATCAAAAAGTTAATCCACTATGATCAATTAAGCATTGTTTGTGGGATGCAAGTTTGATTGGACATACGTAAATCAATAGATGAGATTCACCATATAAACAGAACTAAACCCCAAAATCCTATGACCATGTCAATAGATACAGAAAAGACTTGTGATCAAATTCAACATTCCTTAATGTTAAAAACCCTCATCAAACTAAGCATTGAAGGAACATGACTTAAAATATTAAGAGCCTTCTATGACAACCCACTGAAAACATAATATAGAATGAGCAAAAGCTGGAAGCATTCCCCTTCATAACCAGAACAAAACAAGGAACCCCACTCTCACTACTGTTATTCAACACAAGTCTGGAAATCCTAGCAGAGCAATCAGGCAAGACAATGAAATAAAAGGCACCCAAATAGAAAAAGAAGAAGTCAAAATATCTCTCTTTATAGACAATATAATTTGACATGAAGAAAACCCCATAATCTCTGTCTAAAGGCTTTTACATCGGATAAACTGTTTTAATATAGTTTCAGTATACAAAATTAATTTTGAAAAATCAGTGGCATTTCTATACACCAATAACATCCAAGCTGAGAGTCAAATCAAAAATGCAATCCTGCTCACAATAGCCACAAAAACAATAAAATACCTAACTAAAGAAGCGAAAGCTCTCTACAACAAGAATTTTAAAACACTGCTCAAAAAATTCAGAGATGGCACACATAAACGGAAAAACATTTCATGTTCATGAATGGGAAGAATTAATATTGTTAAAATGGCCACACTGCCCAAAGCAATTTAGAGATTCAGTGCTATTCCTGCCAAACTACTATGAGATTCTCCACAAAATTAGAAAAAAAAAAAAAACTATTTTAATATCCATATGAAGCCAATAAAGGGCCCAAAGAGCCAAATAAATCTCAAGCAAAAAGAATAAAGCTGGAGCCATCACACTATGTGACTTAAAATGATACTACAAGGCTACACCAACCAAAACAGTGTGGTATTGGCACAAAACCAAACATACAGACCAATGCAAGAGTTTAGGGAACTGAAAAATAAAGCCACACACCTAAAACCATCTGATCTTCAAGAAAGCTGACAATAATAAGCCATGGGGAAAGAGTCCCTATTTAATAAATTGTACTGGGATAACTGGCTACCTGTATGTAGAAGATTGAAACTGGACCCACTCCTTTTACCATATACAAAAATAAATGCAAGATGGATCAAATACTTAAACGTAAAACCTAAACCTGTAAAAACCCTACAAGCAAACTTAGGAAATACCATTCTGGTAACTGGCTCTGGCAAACACTTCATGACAAAGATGCCAAAAGCAATTGCAACTAACTCAAACATTGACAAGTGAGATATAATTAAAGAGAATCTGCACAGCAAAAGAAGCTATCAACAGACAGACTATAAACAGACAACCTACATATTGGGAGAAATATTTGCAAATGATGCATTTGACTAAGATCTAATAGCCATATTCTATAAGGAATTTAAACAAATCAATAAGCAAAGCTAAACAAGCTCACTGATAAATGGGGGAAGAATATGAAGATAACATTCTAAAAAGAAGCCAAGAAGTGTCTGAAAAAAATGTCAATATCAGTAATAGGAAAATGCAAACAAAACCACAATGAGATATAATCTCACAGCAGTAAGAATGGCTATTACTAAGGAGTCAAAAACCAACAGATGTGGCTAGGTTGTGGAGAAAAGAAAACAGTCATACACTGCTAGTGGGAATGTAAATTAGATCAGCCACTGTAGAAAGCAGTCTGAAGATTTCTCAAAGAACCTAAAATGCAGAACTTAAAAGGACTAAGCAATGTAATTATTGGGTGTGTACCCAGAGAAATATAAATAGTTCTACCATGAAGACACAAGCATGCCTATCTTCATGGCAGCACCATTCACAAGAGCAAAGTCATGGAATAAACCTAGATGGCCATCAGTAGTGAAATGGATAAAGAAAATGTGGTACATATTCACCGTGGAATACTATCTCACCATAATAAAGAATGAAATTATGTTCTTTGCAACAACATTGATGAATCTGGGGACCATTATCTTAAGCACATTAATGCAGGAACATAAAATCAAATATCACATGCTGTCACATATAAGTGTGAGCTAAACGTTGAGTACACATGGACAGAAAGAAGGGAACAATAGACACTGGAGCCTACTTGTGGGTTAACCCTGGGTGGATGGTGAGGATTGAAAAACTACCTATCAGGTAATATGCTGATTACCTGAGTGACCAAACCCCCATGACACACAATTTACCAATGTATCAATCCTGCACATGTACTCCCTGAATGTAAAATAAAATTTAAAAGAAAAAAGTAAAATAAAGCAGCAAATGTTTTAGAAATAGTAGATTTTTACTCATAGAAAATGTGTTCAACTATAACTTAAAACAGAACTGCCATTTGACCGAGCAATTCCATTACTGGGTGTATACCCAAAGGAATATAAATTACTCTGCCATAAAGACACTTGCATTAGTCTGTTCATCACAGCACTATTCATTATAGCAAAGACATCAAATCAGCCTAGATGCTCATCAATGGTGTACTAGACAAAGAAAAGATGTTACATATAAACAATGAAATACTATGCAGCAATAAAATCCTGTTGTTTGCAAAAACATGGATGGAACTGGAGGTCATCATGTCACAGAAAGACAAACTCCTTATGTTCTCACTTATTTGTGAGTGCTAAAAATCAAAACAATTGAATTCATGAAGATTGAGAATAGAAGGATTGTTAACTAGAGGCTGAGGATAGTGAGGAGTTGTAGGGGAGGTAGGCATGGTTAATGTACATAAATAAATAGAAAGAATGAATGAGACATACCATTTGATAGCACAACAGGGTGATTATAGTCAGTAATAACTTAATTGTAAATTTTAAAATGACTAAAAGAGCATAATTGTATTATCTGTAACACAAATGATAAATGCTAGAGGGGATGGATAACCCATTTTCATGATGTGATTATTGCTTATTTAATGCCTGTACCAAAGTATCTCATATACCCCATAAATATATACACCTACTATGTATCAATTAAATTTTTTTTTAAATTAACAAAGAAAATTTGGTAAATATACACCATGGAATAGTATGCAGCCACAAAAAAAATGAAATTGTGTCCTCTGCAGCAACATGGATGGAGCTGGAGGCCATTATCCTAAGCAAATGAGCACACAGGAACAGAAAAACAAATATCACATATTACCACTTATAAGTGGGAGCTACATATTGAGTACATGTGGACACAAAGAAGGGAACAATAGACAGCAGAGCTTTCTTGAGGGTGAAGGGTGGGAGGACAGCGAGTATCAAAAAACTGCCTATTGTCGGCCGGGTGCGGTGGCTCATGCCTGTAAACCCAGCACTTTAGGAGGCCAAGGCGAGTGGATCATGAGGTCAGAAGATCGAGACCATCCTGGCTAACATGGTGAAACCCCATCTCTACTAAAATACAATAAATTAGCCAGGCGTGGTGACACATGCTTGTAATCCCAGCTGCTCGGGAGGCTGAAGCAGGAGAATCGCTTGAACCCAGGAGTTGGAGGTTGCAGTGAGTCGAGATGGCACCACTGCACAACAGCCTGGTGACAGAGAGACTCCATATCAAAAATAAATAAATAAATAAATAAATAAATAAAAATCCTGCCTATTGTCTACTATCCACACTACCTGGGCGACAAAATAATCTGTAGAGAAAACCCCTGCAACACTAATTTACCCATATAATAAACCTATGCATGTACCCTGTAAACTTAAAATAAAAGTTGGAAATAAAAAAGAAAGCATAATTTCACCATTTTGTGTTTGACTAAATGTTTTCAGGTGGCATAAACTCTGTTCTCTACCTTTAGGACTTACCTGTGTTTGTACATAATTCCGTTTTCATTTTCAAGGATGTTCATAAATAAACACAGGTATTAAGAGACATTATAGAATTTTGATTTGGAGCCTCAGTGAAGTGGGGTACCTTGAGTTTTAATACATAAAAGGCCAAGAATAATAAAGCTATAAATGTCCCACAAGCTGATTTTAACTATAACATTTCCTATTTTGAAAGTCGATTTCTCAAATTTCCATATTATCACAAAAGTGTTTTCTTCAATGACATCTATGTTATATGTCTACATGTATACACTGAGAGATAAGTTGTGTGCATGTGTGTGTGTAGTACAATATGGAAAATTACATCCACTGAGGTATATTTTTAGCAACATAGAACATAGATGATTGACAGAACAAAGCATATGGAAATGAAGACAAATCTAACCCACATTTAGATCTAAGAAAAAAATATTTGCCTGAAGGGAAAATATTAATTAGTTTGTCTACATGCAAGATAAAAGTCTGGAAGACGTATCTATCAAAAGGCAGTGGAATAAACAGCAAAATGGAAATTATTTGTAAACTGACAGTAAACTTGGCAAACATTGAGGGGGTAAACAAGTTATTTGGCATGCAAAGCATTTTGAAATCACAGCCTCTGTCAGGAGGCATCTGTGCCTAGATTCACTTATTTGACAGAAATTAACATTTTGCAGAAATCTTTGTTGCATGCTAAAGATTTCTTCACCCTCCTTAATTATTTTAATTGCTGCTTCAGAATGCTCCAAATAAACACTCAAAAGATGCTAAACTCCACAAAGTCCAATCCAATTTCAATATTACAGAGTGATTGCACTCTGAGTTGACTATAGTACCTACCAAGAGGTGAACTATTTAAGTAAATATACCAAGCATATTTTTATGGGATAAAATATAAGGGCCATGTAAATCCAGTAATGATCCTCATAGTACTGGGAAAGGTACAATTACAGCTTCAGGGACAGAAACTGCTTTACCCAATTTTATCTATCTTACATAACTAAAAATCATCCAAGGGTCTAAAATCCTATGGATTAAATAATTTTCACTATCTTTAATTTCTGACAAAATTTTAGATAACTAGTAAGGTAAATTAAGAGATTTGGCATACTGGGAAAAAACATTGTCACAGAGATTCAGGAAGTCCTAGCTCTGTCACTAACTAGTTGTCAGTTAACTTCTGTTGTTCTCAGATTCCTCATCAGTAAAGAGAAAAAGATTTAATCTTTTCTGAAGTCCTTTTCAAGCTACAATTTATACGTTCCAGGTTATCTGATTATACATGTTCAAACTCTCTTATTTTGGGAACTTAAGAAACTTATTTTCTTAAGTGAAAACTGTCTTGTTCAAAGCAGTGATTTTCTTTCTTTTTTAAAATAATATTCACTGTGAGAGAGATATCTGTCAGCAAAATCCTGTGTTTTTTGTTTCAAAATAATAGAATCTTTAAGCAGTGACTTTTTCTCCTTTTACCTTTCAGGTAACTGATGTATGCAAAGATGAATTGACTTGAATCTAAGTGTTAAGGTTAAAATAGGTCATTATTATGTGTAAAGCCCTTTGATAAGTGCTTTACTTTTATTATATAACTCAATTCTTAAAACAGTATATGAAGTAGGAGGAGGTAGTCTGGTAGTAGTAGAACCAGAATTTATACAAAGTTGCTTGATTTAAAGACTATTATTTCCACACCACAATATTCACAAGTTAAGTAGGCAGTTTCATATTTAAGGTATACTTTAAGGGAATCTGCTGATCTGCTATTCTACCATTAGATTCATTCCCATGTACTAACAACCCAGAATCTGCTTCTAGGGGGTTCTTAATAGAAGTCACAAAAATGAGCTAACACAGCAATTTGTAAGTGCTTGTCAATAATAAAGATTTCATTTGTCAGCGACAAAATCAATTAGTTATTTTTCATAAAGCTAGATATAGTCTATTTAATATACTCCATTATTTTAAATTATAATTTCTGCTATTTTGATGTTAATGAATCATTCTTTTATGAAATAACAAACTATATGGAAGATAGTATATTTCATTTAACCTGGAAGAGAGATTTTGTCATAATAATTAAAAAGCAAGGCCCTGGTTTCAGGCTACCTTGGTTGCACAATACCTACTTTTAACTTTGCAACTTGTCCAAGTGATTAAATCTTTCTAAAACTTTTCTCAGCTCTATAGTATGATTAATAAGGGTATCTTTTTCATATGATTGCTATGATTATTACCTGAGTTAATGCATGTGAAGTGCTTTACACATGTTAATGGCATGTTAGATATTAGCTGTTACTTATATAATAGGGGTATAGGTTTATGTGTTTGAGTATACTTGTGTGTGTGTGTGTGTGTGTGTGCATGTTTTTCATAGTTTTGTATATTAAAAAGTAAGCAAACATATCTTGGTCCTCTTGGTATTTCATTGTTGTTTCATTTCACTGATCCATGAAACACAAATCTTTGTATCAATGAACTAACTTTTAACTTCACTGGGACGTAGTTTCAGGACCTTAATACTAAATAGAATATAAGGAGTAGGCTAAATATGTATTGGAACTTCTGTTTGAAGCTGAAGAATAGGCTAAAAAGTCTGGGCTGGGAAGTTCAACTCGAAGTATGAGTTGTCCAGAGAAAAATGGGAAGCACAGAAAGAAATTGGAAATAAGAATTGGTCAAAATGGAGGTGTGAAAAGGCAGAAAACCAATTTAGCTGATATTCAGATTTTACTCAGGTCTTTTTCTTTCTGTATTTCTCATCCAGAATCTTTTATAGATATTCTTCATAGAGTGATACCAGATTTAAAAGCAAAAATTATTTCTTTGCAGAGGTGAAAAATACATAAATGCATGTAAGCCTCATTAATTTTCCTAGTCCTAGTCTGTCGCAAGGAACAAGTTTGGACTTGAATTAAAAATACTCATAGTCAATATGCAAATAAATGAAAGATCATAAAGAAACCTCACAAAATGCACAAACTGGGAAACCTGAGAACACTGTGTGCTGAAAAACACAAAAGTAATCTTAAGCTATAACTCCTGTTGCTGTTGTAGGACATATGTGATGTTGTCCTGGTCGTAATGGGGAAGGATTGTCTAGAGATAGAGGAAAATGAACTAGCCTGAATCCTTTGAGAGTTAATGGCAATATCATTGATGAAAATACTTCTCACCTCACTTATGGCTGTATTTAGTGTAATCTTTTTTTCCAGAATTAATTAGAATAAAATGAATTAATATTTTAAAAATGTAAATCATGGTCCTTTCGTTTTTTTTTTTTTTTTTTTTTTTTTCCTGAAGGGCATGGTAATCTATGAGTTATCTCTTAATAAAACACAATTGTGTGAAATGAGTAAATAAAATTCAGTTTTGATTGGTATTATTAAAGCTAAACATTCCATATCATGATGGGGGCCAAGATGGCTAAATAGGAACAGCTCTGGTCTGCAGCTCCCAGTGAGACTAGTGCAGAAGGCAGGTGATTTCTACATTTCTGACTGATGTACCCAGTTCGTTTCATTGGGACTGGTTAGGCAGTGGGTCCAAGTCACAGAGAGTGAGCAGAAGCAGGGTGGGGCATCATGTCACCCAGCAAGTGCAAGGAGCTGGGGGACCACACTTCCCCAACCAAGGAAAGCTGTGCGGGACTGTGCTACCCAGCTGGGTTACCACATTTTTCCAACAGTTTTTGCAATCTGCAGATCAGGAGATTCCCTCTTGTGCCTACATCTCCAGGGCCCTCAGTTTCAAGTACAAAACTGGGCAGCTGTTTGGGCAGACACCAAGCTAGGAGGTGTTTTTTTTGTTTGTTTTTTGTTTTTATTTTTTTTCATACCCCAGTGGTGCCTGGAACCCCAGCAAGACAGAACTGTTTATTCCTCTGGAAAGGGGGCTGAAGCCAGAGAGTCAAGTGATCTTGCCCAGCAGGTCCCACTCCCAAGGAGCCCAGCAACTTAAGAACCACTGGCTTGAAATTCTTGCTGCCAGTGTAGCAGTCTGAAGTTGACCTGGGATAATCAAGCTCGGTTAGGGGAGGGGTACCATTACTGAGGCTTTAGTAGGCTGTTTTCCCCTGACAGTGCTAAGGAGGCTGGGAGGTCTGGTCTGGGCACAGCAAAGTGGCTGTGGTTAGACTGCTTCTCTAGATTCCTCTTCATTGGGCAGGGCATCTCTGAAGGAAAGGTAACAGCCCCAGGCAGGGGCTTACAGACAAAACCCCCATTTCCTTGGGACAGAGCACCTCAAGGAAGAAGGTGGCTGTGAGCCCAGCTACAGCAGATTAAATCATCCCTGCGTGCTGGCTCTGAAGGGAGAAGCTGATTCTGACAAGAAGGATTCTCCCAACACAGTGTACCAGCTCTGCTAAAGGACAAGCTGCCTCTTCAAGTGGGTTCCTGATCCCCATGCCTCCTGACTGGGAGGTACCTCCCAACAGGGGTCAACAGGTATCTCATACAGAAGAGGTCTGACTGGCATCAGGCTGGTGTGCCTCTGGGACGAATCTTCCAGGGGAAGGAGCAGGCAGCAATTTTTGCTGTTCTGCAGCCTCCACTGGTGATACCCAGGTGAACAGCATCTGTATTGGAACTCCAGCAAACTGCAGCAGACCTGCAGAAGAGGCGCCTGACTGTTAGAAGAAAAGCTAACAAACATAAAGTGACAAGATCAACATCAACATAAAGGACCCCCACACAAAAATCCCATCCAAAGGTCATCAGCCTCAAAGAACAAAAATAGATAAATCCACAAAGATGGGGGGGGGGGGGGAAACGAGCAAAAACGCAGAAAATTTCAAAAACCAGAATACCTCTTTTCCTCCAGATGATTGCAACTTTTCTCCAGCAAGGACACAAAACTGGACAGAATGAATTTGATGAATTGACAAAAGTAGGCTTCAGAAGGTGGGTAATAACAAACTCTTCTGAGCTAAAGGAACATGTTCTAACCCAATGCAAGGAAGCTAAGAACCGTGATAAAAGGTTATAGGAAACTGCTAACTTGAATAACAAGTTTATAAAGGAACATAAAGGACCTGGTGGAGCTGAAAAACACAGAACAAGAACTTCGTGATGCATACACAATTATCAATAGCCAAATTGATCAAGTAGAAGAAAGGACATGAGAGAATGAAGATCAACTTACTGAAATAAAGTGTGAAGACAAACTTACAGAAACAAGAATGAAAAGGAATGAACAAAGCCTCCAGAAAATGTGGGACTATGTGAAGAGACCAAACCTATGATTTATTGGTGTATCTGAAAGTGACAGGCAGAAAGGAACCAAGTTGGAAAACACACTTCACAGTATTATCCAAGAAAATTTCCCCAACCTAGCAAGACAATCCAACATTCAAATTCAGGAAATACAGAGAACACCACTAAGATGAGAAGAGCAACCCCAAAATACATAATCATCAGATTCTCCAAGGCTGAAAAGAAAGAAAAAATGTTAAGGTGAGCGAAACAGACAGGTCATATTACCTACAAAGGGAAGCATATCAGACTAACAGCAGATCTCTCTGCAGAAACCTTACGAGCCAGAAGAGAATGGGGGCCAATATTAAACATTCTTAAATAAAAGAATTTTCAACCCAGAATTACATATCCAGCCAAAATAAGTTTCATGAGCAAAGAAGAAATATAATCCTGTCTAGACAAGCAAATGCTGAGGAATTTTGTCACCATCAGGCCTGCCTTACAAGAGCTCCTGAAGCAAGCTCTAAATATGGAAAGGAAAAACCATTACTAGCCACTGCAAAAACACCATAATATAAAGACCAATTACCCTATGAAGAAACTACACCAAGTAATGTAGCATCATGACAAGACGATCCAATTCACGCATAACAATATTAACCTTAGAAATAAATGGATTAAATGCCCCAATTAAAAGACACAGACTGGCAAATCAGATAAAGAGTCAAGACTCGTCAGTGTGCTGTATTCAGGAGACCCATCTCACATGCAAAGACACACATAGGTTCAAAATAAAGGGATGGAAAAATTTTTACCAAACAAGTAGAAAGGGAAAAAAAACAGGGGTTGCAATCGTAGTCTCTGATAAAACAAACTTTAAAACAACAAAGATTAAAAAAGACAAATAAGGGCATTACATAATGGTAAAATGATCAATGCAACAAGGACTAACTATCTTAAGTATATATGCACCCAAAACGGGAGCACCCAGATTTATAAAACAAGTTCTTAGAGATCTACAGAGAGACTTGGACTCGCACACAATAATAGTGGGAAACTTTAACACCCCACTGTCAATATTAGACAAATCAACGAGACAGAGAATTAACAAGGATATTTAGGAGTTAAACTCAGCTCATTACCAAGTGGACCTCATGGAAATCTACAGAACTCTCCACACCAAATCAACAGAATATACATTATTCTCAATGCCATATATCACTTATTCTAAAAACGACCACATAATTGGAAGTAGAAAAATCCTCAGCAAATGCGAAAGAATGGAAATCATAACAAACAGTCTATCAGACCACAGTGCAATCAAGTTAGAAATCAGGATTAAGAAACTCACTCAAAACTGCACAACTACTTGGAAATTGAACAACGTGCTCCTGAATGACTACTGCGTAAATAGCAAAATTAAGGCAGAAATAAAAAGGGTATTTGACACCAATGTGAACAAAGAGACAATGAATCTCTGGAACGTAGCTAAAGCTGTGTTAAGAGGGAAATTAATTGCACTAAATGTGCACATCAGAAAGTGGGAAAGATCTAAAACTTTATCATCATAATTAAAATAACTAGGAAAGCAAGAGCAAACAAATTCAAAAGCTTGCATAAGACAAGAAATAACTAAGATCGGAGTAAAACTGAAGGAGATAGAGACAAGAAGAAAAACCCTTCAAATAATCAATGAATACAGCAGCTTTTTTTTTTTTTTTTTTTTTTTTTTTTTTTTTTTTTTTTTTTTTTTTTAAAGATTAACAAAATAGAAGAACCACTAGCTACACTATCAAATCCGTATAAAAATCCCTGAATAGACCAATAACAAGCTCTCAAATTCAGGCAGTAACTAATAGCCCTCCAACCAAAAAAAAAAAAAAAAAAAAAAAGCCTGGGATCAGACAAATTCACAGCCAAATTATACCAGAGGTACAAAAAAGGAACTGGTGCCATTCCTTCATTATAAATGATAGAAAAAGAGAGATTCCTCCCTAACTCATTTGATGAGGCTACCATCATCCTGATATCAAAACCTGACAGAGACACAACTAAAAATAAAATTTCAGGCCAATATCCCTGATGAACATTGATGTGAAAATCAATGTGATAATCCTCAATAAAAGACTGGCAAACAAAGTCCAGTAGCACATCAAAAAGCTTATCCATCACAATCAAGGCAGCTTCATCCCTGGGATGCAAGGCTGGTTCAACATACACAAATCAATACATGTAATCCATTACATAAACAGAACCAATGACAAAAACCACATGATTATCTGAATATATGCAGAAAAGGCCTTCGATAAAATTCAACACCCTTTAATATTAAAAACTCTCAATAAACTAGGTATTGATGGAACATATCTCAAAATAGTAAGAGCTATTTATGACAAACACATAGCCAATATCATAATGAATGGGCAAAAGCTGGAAACATTCCCTTTAAAAAGTGGCACAAGACAAAGATGCCCTTTCTCACCACTCGTATTCAACATAGTATAGGAAGTATTGGCCAAGGCAATCAGGCAAGAGAAAGAAATAAAGCATATTAAAATAGGAAGAGAGGAAGTCAAATTGTCTCTATTTGCAGACCACATAATTGTGTATTTAGAAAACCCTGTTGTCTCAGCCCAGAAACTCTTTAAGCTATTAAGCAATTTCAGCAAAGTCTCAGGATACAAAATAAATGTTCAAAAATTACAAGCATTCCTATACACCAACAATAGAGAAGCAGAGAGCCAAATCAAGAATGAACTCCCATTGACAATTGCTACAAAGAGAATTAAATACCTAAGAATACAACTTACAAGGGATGTGAAGCACCTCTTCAAGGAGAACTACAAACAACTGCTCAAGGTAATAAGAAATGACACAAACAAAAGGAAAAAATATTCCATGATCATCAATAGGAATAATCAATATCGTGAAAATGGCCCTACTGTCCAAATTAATTTATAGATTCAATGCTATCCCCATCAAGCTGCCATTGATTTTCTTTGCAGAATTAGAAAAAAACTACTTTAATTCATATGAAAGCAAAAAAAAAAAAAAAAAAAAAAAAGAAAAAAAAGATTCCATATAGTCAAGACAATCCTAAGCAAAAAGAACAAAGCTGGAGGCATTATGCTACCTGACTTCAAACTACAATAAAAGGCTACAGTAACCAAAACAGTATGGTACTGGTACCAAATCAGATACATAGATCAATGGAACAGAACAGAGAATTCAGAAATAACACCACACATCTACAACCATCTGATATTTGACAAACCTGACAAAAACAAGCAATAAGAAAGGATTCCCTATGGTGCTGGGAAAACTGGCTTGCCATATGCAGAAAACAGAAACTGAACCACTTCATTATACTTTATACAGAAATTAACTCAAGATGGATTAAAGACTTAAATGTAAAACTCAAAACCACAAAAACCCTAGAAGAAAACCTAGGCAACACCATTCAGTACATAGCCATGTGCAAAGACTTCATGACTAAAACACCAAAAGCAATTTCAACAAAAGCCAAAATTGTCAAATGGTATCTATTCAAACTAAAGAGCGTCTGCACAGCAAAAGAAGCAATCATCAGAGTGAACCAGAAACCTACAGAATGGGAGACAACTTTTGCAAGCTACCCATCTGACACAGATCTAATATTCAGAATCCACAAGGAACTTAAACAAATTTACAAGAAAAAACAAACAACACCATCAAAAATAGGTGAAGGATATGAACAAACACTTCTCAAACAAAGAAATTTATGTGGTCAACAAACACATGAAAAAAAAAAGGTCATCAGCACTGGTCATTAGAGAAATGCAAATCAAAACCATAATGAGATACCACCTCACACCATTTAGAATGGAAATCATTAAAGAGTCAGGAAACAACAGATGCTGGAGAGAATGTGGAGAGATAGGAACACTTTTACACCATTAGTGGGAGTGTAAATTAGTTCAACCATTGTGGAAGACAGTGTGGAGATTCATCAAGGATCTAGAACCAGAAATACCATTTGATCCAGCAATTCCATTACTGGGTATATACCCAAAGGATTATAAATCACTCTACTATAAAGACACATGCACACATATGTTCATTGCAACACTATTTACAATAGCAAAGACTTGGAACCAATCCAAATGTCCATCCAAGATAGTCTGGATAAAGAAAATGTGGCGCATACACACCATGAAATACTCTGCAGCCATGAAAAAGAACGATTTAATGTCCTTTGCAGGGATATGGATGAAGCTGGAAGGCATCATTTTCAGAAAACTAACACAGAAACAAAAAAGCAAACACCATGTTCTCACTCATAAGTGGGAGTTGAGCAATGAGAACATGTGGACACAGGGAGGGGAACATAACACACCACAGCCCATTGGGGCATGGGGGGCAAGGGGAGAGAGAGCATTAGGACAAATACCTAATGCATTGTGAGGCTTAAAACCTAGATGATGGGTTGATAGGTGCAGCAAACCACCATAGCACATGTATACCTATGTAACAAACCTGCACATTCTGCACATGTATCCCAGAACTTAAAGTAAAATTTTTAAAAAGCTGAATATTTTCAGAGCACAAAATGTCATTTATAAAAATATTTTGAATATTTTTGAAGTTAAATAACTATGGAGACAAGATGGCTGACTAGAGGCAGCTAGGAGGAACATCTGCCACCAAGATACTGGGAAACTGGGAAGACTGCTGCACTTTGAGCAGATCTCTGAAAGGAAGCAGTTAATAGTGAACAGAAGAAGGACACAGATGATGGGCTGAAGGAAGAAGAAGTTGGGAACTCTGCACAGGACTATCATGCTCTGACAATCATTCCTGACCCCCAGTGACTCCTGGAGAAGCAGTGAGTTGAGCAGGCAAGGCGTGACCTGCTATTGCCACAGGCCTCTGGGATCCTGCCAGTACGAGACTCCATGACTGCTTGGGACTATTGAACTGACAAAGAGAGCCCCTTAGAGAGGTGGCAGGGGCAAAACTCCAGCATGTGCGGAACCCAGGGTGTTTGGTGTGAGAATATTTGCAAGGGAGCATCACCAGGGAAGTCCATCACCCAAGGCTACCCTTGCTCCCCTGGGAGACTCTACCTTTAGGGGAACTGTTGCACCCAAACAGGGCAGAGCAATCTTGCCCATGTAATGGAGACAGTCCAACATGAACACCCTTCAGTCCACTGGCCTCTCCTGGTTCCCCAGCCTGGCCATTTCTGCTTACCGTTCAGCCTAGTATAGCCAACCAGGGTGATTCCTGGGGACCTACATTATCGTTTCTGCACTACCAGATCATACCTGACCTTTGGGGACATCCAGCAGAGTGGCCTCCACTGACAGGCACCAGCTCACCAGAACCCTTCCCCCAACACAGCCCACCCTGTGCCACTTTGCCAGCATATACTTGCCCACGACCACTCCCCCATCACTTTGCTTACGCATGGGCAAACCTTGCCTCACCTTCCCTCTTGGCATGTGGGTTTATGTGCACCCTTCCTAGGCATTGTTGCCAAGATGAGTACTGCCACAACCCCTGCTGCCATGCCATCATGCCACCATTGCCAGTGAAAATACATGCACAGACACCACTGTCCCTGACCCCCACCCTGCACAGCCACCTGGGCTAGCACTAAAGCACACACAGTGATTGCCCACCCAATGTCTGCCAGTGCCCCTCCTCTGCGCTGACACTACCACAGGTAACAAGGTACACATGGACCTCAGAGGCCCCGATTCCTCTCTTCACCTTTCCCCAAGCACTGTTTCTCCCATTACTGCCAACACTGGTACAGAATCCAGCAACCCTAAGATCACCAGCACCCTGACAAACTGAGGAGCATGCAATTCACTGCACTGCTGCTGCTGCTAGAGTGCAAATGATCACAGTTCTCACTGCTGCAACCAGTGGAAGTGCTTTGGCTGGCACAACCCTTTAGAGTGTTGTGGCCAGTAATCCGGGAAGACCTCAGCCCCACCAATGCAGCAGGTTCCCAACCTCAAGTGGCCAGAAGACAAAGCCAGGAGCCTGATACTAGCCTCCCAGAATTACAGCACTCAGCCCAGGCATTGCCCTCCCGAAAAGTCTACCAGAAATGAAGACAGCCAAATAAACCCATCTCATACCACAATCAAACATCCAAGGACATCAAAGAAGATAAAAGAAAAGAAAACAAAAATCCAATGGACAGCAACTTCAAAGACTGAAGGAGTATTAGACCACACAGATGAGAAAGAACCAGTTCAAGACCTCCAGAAACTCAAAAAGCCAGAGTGTCTTTTTACCTCCAAACAATGGCACTAGTTCCGCAACAATGGTTCTTACCCAGGCTGAAATCGCTGAAATGGCAAACATAGATTTTTGAATATGAATAGGAATGAAGATCATCGACATTCAGGAGAAAGTCAAAACCCAATCCAAGGTTTCTAAGAGATATGATTAAATGATACAGGAGATTAAAGACAAAATGGTCATTTTTATGAAAGGATAAAACTAAGCTGATAGAGCTGAAAAACTCACCTTAAGAATTTCAGAATAAAATTACAAGTATTAACAGCAGAATCAACCAAACTGAGGAAAGAATCTCAGATCTCAAAGAACAGTTCTCCAAAATAACTCAGTCAGACAAAAATAAGGAAAAAATAAAGAAGAATAAATAAAACCTCCAAGAAATATGGGATTATGTAAAGAGACCAAGTCAACTACTCATTGGTGTCTCTGACAGAGAGGGAGAGAGAGAAAGCAACTTGGAAAACACATTTCAGGATATAGTCCATGAAAATTTCCCAACCTCGCTAGAGAGGCCAACATTCAAATTCAGGCAACAGAGAGAACTCCTGAAAAATACTACATAAGGAGACAATGACCAAGTCACATAGTCGTCAGAATACCCAAGTTCAAAATGAAAGAAAAATAAAATGTTCAAAGTAGCTAGAGAGAAGTGGCAGGTCACCTACAAAGGGAACCTAATCAGGCCAACAGCAGACCTTTAAGCAGAAACACTGCAATGCAAATAAATAAATAAATAAATAAATAAATAAACTGAGCACCTCTATTCATTTTTTATTTATTTATTTATTTTTTTTTTTCGAAATGGAGTCTCGCTCTGTCGCCCAGGCTGGAGTGCAGTGGCATGATCTCTGTTCACTGCAAGCTCCGCCTCCCAGGTTCACGCCATTCTCCTGCCTCAGCCTCCCAAGTAGCTGGGACTAAAGGTGCCTGCACCACACCCGTCTACTTTTTTGTATTTTTTTTTTTTTTTTAGTAGAGACGAGGTTTCATCGTGTTAGCCAGGATGGTTTTGATCTCCTGACCTTGTGATCCGCCTAAGTAGGCCTCCCAAAGTGCTGGGATTACAAATGTGAGCCACCACGCCCAGCCTATTCAACATTATTAAAGAAAACAGCTTCCAGCCAGGAAGTTCATATCCAGCCAAAATAAGCTTTAAGTGAAGGAGAAATAATATCCTTTTCAGACCTATATATATATATATACACACACACATACACACACACACACACACACACACACACACACACACATACATATATTAAGGGTATTTGTTACCACCATACTTGCCTTACAAGAAATTATGAAGGAAGTGCTAAAACTGGAAAGGAAAGACCATTATTGGCCACTACAAAAATATGCTTAAGTACAGAAACCAGAGACCCTAGAAAGTAATCATACAAACAAGTCTGCATAATAACCAGCTAACAACATGATGACAGGAACAAATCGGCATATATCAATACTAACCATTAATGTAAGTGGGCTAAATGTTCCAAGTAAAAGTCACAGGGTGGCAAGTTGGATTAAAGAAGTAAGACCCAACTCTATGTTGTCTTCAAAAAACTCCATCTCATATTCTCATATTTAATGACAGCCATAGGTTCAAAGTAAAAGAATAGAGAAAAATCTACCAAGCAAATGGAAAGCAGAAAAAAGCAGGAGTTGCTGTTCTAATTTCAGACAAAACAGACTTTAAACCAACAAAAATAAAGAAGACAAAGTAGGTCATTATATAATGGTGAAAGACTCAGCTTAACAAGAATACCTAACTATTCTAAATATGTGTGAACCCAACACAGTCACATTCAGATGCATAATACAAGTCTTTAGAGACCTATGAAGAGACTTGGACAACCACACAATAATAGTGAGGGATAGCAACAACACCTCACTGACTTTATCAGACAGATCATTGAGGCAGAAAATTAACCAAGATATTAATGACCTGAGCAAGACATTTGACCAAATGGACCTAATAGATATGTACAGAAAACTTCACCACAAAACAACAGAAAATACATTCTTCTCATCTGTACGTGATGCATGCTCTAAAATCAGCAACATGATCAGACATATAGCAATGCTCAGCAAATTAGAAAAGAATGAAATTGCACCAACCATGGTGTCCAACCACAGTGCAATCAAACTACAAATCAACACTGAGAATATTGCTCAAAACCACATAATTACATGAAAATTAAACAATTTGCTTCTGAATGACATCTGGGTAAACAATGAAATTAAAGCAGAAATCAAGAAATTATTTGAAAGTAGGATATGAACAGTCACTTCTCAACAGAAGATATTTATGCAGCCAACAGAAATATGAAAAAATGCTCATCATCACTGGTCATTAGAGAAATGCAAATCAAAACCATAATGAGATACCATCTCATGCCAGTTAGAATGGTGATCATTAAAAAGTCAGGAAAAAACAGATGCTGGAGAGGTTTTGGAGAAATAGGAACACTTTTATACTGTTGGTGGGAGTGTAAATTAGTTCAACCATTGTGGAAGACAGTGTGGCGATTCCTCAAGGATCTAGAACCAGAAATACCATTTGACCCAGCAATCTCATTACTGGATATATACCCAAAGGATTATAAATCATGCTACTATAAAGACACATGCACACGTGTGTTTATTGTGGCACTGTTCTCAATAGCAAAGACTTGGAACCAGCCCAAATGTCCATCAATGATAGACTGGATAAAGAAAATATGGCACATATACACCATGGAGTACTATGCAGCCATAAAAAGGATGAGTTCGTGTCATTTGCAGGGACATGGATGAAGTTGGAAACCATCATTCTCAGCAAAATATCACAAGGACAGAAAACCAAACACCGCATGTTCTCACTTATAAGTAGGAGTTGAACAATGAGAACACATGGACACAGGGAGGGTAACATCACACACTGGGGCCTGTTGGGGGGTGGGGTGCTAGGGGAGGGATAGCGTTAAGAGAAATACCTAACGTAAATGACCAGTTGATGGGTGCAGCAAACCAACATGGCACATGTATACCTATGTAACAAACCTGCACGTTGTGCACATATACCCTAGACCTTAAAGTATAATAATAATAATAATAATAATAATAATAATAATAATAATAAAGAAATTCTTTGAAAGCAATGAGAACAAAGATACAATATATGAGAATCTGTGACACAGCTAAGGCAATGTTAAAATGGAAATTTATAGTGCTAAATGCCCACATCAAAAAGATAGAAAGATCTCAAATAAAAAAAATCTAACATCACAACTAGAAGAAATAGACAGAAAAAAAAAGCAAACCTATCCCAAAGCTAGCAGAAGAAAAGAAATAACTGAAATTGCTAGTATGCAAGAGTATTCGTCCATTTTCATACTGCTATAAAGATACTACCTGAGACTGGGTAACTTATAAAGAACAAAAGGTTTAATTGTCTTACAGTTCCACATGGCTGGGGAGGCCTCAGGAATCTATTATCATGATAGAAGGGGAAGCAGGCACGTCTCACATGGCAGTAGGAGAGGGAGACAGAGAGAGAGAGAGAGAGGGAGAGAGAGAGAGAGAAAGACAGACAGAGAGAGAGATAAGCCCAGGGGAAACTGCCATTTATCAAACCATCAGATCGTGTGAGAACTCCCTCAATATCATGAGAACAGCATGGGGGAAACCGTCCCAATGATCCAATCACCTCCCACCAGGTCTCTCCCTCAACACCTGTGGATTACAATTCAAGATGAGATTTGGGTGGGTACACGAAGCCTAACCATATCAGCAAGGATGGTTCAAAATATGCAAATTAATAAATGTGATTCGTCGCATAAACAGGACTCAAAACAAAAACTACATGGTTATCTCAATAGATGCAGAAAAGGCTTTTGATAAAATTCAACATTGCTGTATGATAAAAGCTTTCAATAAACTAGGCATTGAAAAAAACACCCTTCAAAATAATGAGTCATCTATGACTAATCCACAGGTAATATCATACTGATTGGACAAATGCTGGAAGCATTCCTTTTGAAAACTGGAACAACAGAAGGATGCTCTCTCTCCTTCCACTCTTATTCAACATAGTAATGGAAGTCTTGGCCAGAGCAATAAGGCAAGAGAAAGAAGTAGAATATATCCAAAAAGGAAGAGAGGAAGTCAAACTATCCCTGTTTGCAGACAATATAATTTGATACCTAGGAAATCCCATACTGTCTGTTGAAAAGCTCCTAGATTTGATACACAACTTCATGAAAGTTTCAGGATACAAAATCAGTGCACAAAAATCTCTAGCATTCCTATACAACAATAACATCCAAGCTAAGAGCCAAATCAAGAATACAAGCCTGATCGTGATAGCCACAAAAATGATTAACATACCTAGGAAATCAGCTAATCAAAGAGGTGAAACATGTCTACAGGGAGAATTACAATACACTGCTCAAAGAATTCAGAGATGACACAAACAAATGGAAAAACATTCCCTGCTCATAAATAGCAAGAATCAATATTGTTAAATGGCCATACTGCCCAAAGCAGTTTACAGATTAAATTCTATTCCTATGAAACTACCAATGAAGTTCTTCAGAGAATTAGAAATAACTATTTTTAAATTTATATGGAGCAAATAAATGGCCCAAATAGCCAAGGCAATTCCCATCAAAAAGAACAAAGCTGGAGACATCACATTACTCGACTTCAAATGACACAACAGGGCTACAGTAACAAAAACACCATGGTACTGGTACAAACACAGATGTGTAAGCCAATGGAACAGAATACACAGCCGATAAATAATGTGGCAAACCTACAACCATCTGATCTAAGTCAACAAAAACAAGCAATGGGGAAAGACTCCCTATTCAATATAGTGCTGGGATAACTGCCTAGCCGTATGAAGAAGATTGAAACTGGACCACTTTGTTAACACCACAAAACAAAAATCAACTCCGTATGGATTAAGACTTAAAGGAAAAACCTAAAACTATAAAAACTATGGAATATAACCTAGGAGAAATCATCTGGACCTAGGACTGAGTAAATATTTCATGACAAAGATGTCAAAAGCAATTGCAAGAAAAAATTGACAAATGGGATATAATTAAACTAAAGAGCTTCTTCATGGGACAGAAAACTATCAACAGAGTAAATAGACAACATACACAATGGGCGAAAATATTTGCAAACTACGCTTCTGACAAAGGTCTAATATCTGGAATCTATAACTATTTTTAAAATTTTTAGTGAAAAACAAAGAAACTCATTAAAAGTGTGCAAAGGACGTCAACAGACACTTTTCAAAAGATACATGTGGCCCACAAGAATAAGAAAAAATGCTCAACATCACTAATTATTAGAGAAATGCAAATCAAAGCCACAATGACACTCTCTAACACCGGTCAGAATGGCTATTGTTACAAAGTTCAAAAAATAACAGATGCTGGGAGGTTGCAGAGGAAACATAACACTTGTATAGTGCTTGTGGGATTGTAAATTAGTTCAGTCATTGTGGAAAGCAGTTTGGCAATTTCCCAAAGAACTAAAAACAGAATTAGCATTTGACCCAGCAATCCCATTATTGAGCATATACCCAAAGGAATGTAAAACATTCAACCATAAAGACACGTGCATATTTTCATTGCAGCATTATTTGCAATAGCAAACACATGGAATCAAACTAATGCCAATCAACAGCAGACTGGATAAGGAAAATGTGGTATATATATGCCATGAAATACTATGCAGCCATATGAAGTAATGAGATCATGTCCTTTGTAGAAATATGGATTAAGGTAGAGGCCATTATCTTAAGTGAACTAATACAGGAACATAAAACCAAATACTGCATCTTCTCATTTATAAATGAGAACTAAACATTGAGTACATATGGATACAAAGAAGGGGACAACAGACACCAGAGCCTACTTGAGGGTGAAGGGTAGGAAGTGGGTGAGGATAGAAAAATTTCCTATCAGGTACTATTCTCATCACCTGGTTGATGAAATAATCTGTATACCAAACTCCCACAATACGCAATTTTCCTATATAACAAACATGCACATGTACCCCTGAACCTTAAATAAAAGTTAAAAAATAAATAAAATGCATATTCATCAATAAATAAATTTATGTTTTTAAGCCAACCCAAAAAAGTATAATATTGTATGTAAATAGTTGGGAAAAGTACCATTAACGTTAATATAAGAGACAAAATGCACATCTGCCACTTTGTATAGTATTTGATTGCTTATCATTTATTTATGATCTTTTATAAATACTGAAAAACATTTCATTTACTACCTGCAGAATTTAAACAACACTACTGCAAGCACTGGTTTTGCTTGTGATGCTATAACACATTACCTGAGACTTAAAAATTTATAAAGAACAGAAATCTATCTTTTATAGTTCTGGAGGCTGGCAAGTACAAGATCAAGATGCTGGTAGGTTCACTGCCTGATAAAAGCTGCTATCTGCTTCCAAGGTGAAGTCTTGTTGTTGCATCCTCCAGAGGGGAGGAATACTGCCTTCTCACATAGTAGAAGGCAGATAGGCAAACTAGCTAAATTCTGCATGAAGATACTTTTATAACGGCCTTAATCCCATGCATTGAGGAGCACTCTTAATCCAATTATCTCCACAAAGGTCCCACCTTTAATAACATCACTTTGGCCATTAGGTTTCAACATCTGATTTTGAAGGGGATGTAGTCAAGTCAGATTAAATACCAAGTTATTTATTTTCAGAAACTTATTTATGAAGTAATTTTCTGTGGAAACTCTATGAATATTCACTTTCACTTTTAGATTTACATAAAGTTTTCATAAAAGCAAAAATAATGTAATGGCTGCATGTCTACCCTCTTCACTTTGGTTTCTCTGCCATGATTTGGCTTACTCTGCTTTCTAATCCTATAGACAAAATTATATCTTTAGATAGAATTTACCCTATCTTTACATAGGGTAAAATTCTAAAGATATTTGCTAAGTTAATGATTTCATTTAGTCGAAATTACTTTTGAAGTTATTTTATATTTCTTTTACATTACCCTTAGAAACATTGCATTTAATATGATTTTGGCATGTAACCCTAGAGAATAACAGGTATAACATGTGAAAATATATTTATAAGATTGGTAATTATGATACACAATAAGGAATACCTATATAAAATATAGTTTAACATTTAATAAACATTCAACGTTTTTTTTTTTTTTTAATTCCTATAGCTTTACTATACATAACCAGAAATCTACAGGAGTTATTGTGGGAAACATATGCATTGCAAAATTACTTGCAGAGTTGAAGAGAGATTCTTCAGTCATGTCTCCACCCTGGCAAGGAAGCCTAAAGTCTCAGGTGACTCTTTATTAAGTATAAAACAAATATTTGTGTAACCTCTCGTAATAGCTATTTCGTAGTCTTTTTTTTTTTTTTTTTATTATACTTTAAGTTCTAGGGTACATGTGCATAACGTGCAGGTTTGTTACATATGTATACTTATGCCATGTTGGTGTGCTGCACCCATCAACTCGTCAGCACCCATCAATTCATCATTTATATCATGTATAACTTCCCAATGCAATCCCTCCCTCCTCCCCCCTCCCCCCTCCCCATGATAGGCCCCAGTGTGTGATGTTCCCCTTCCCGAGTCCAAGTGATCTCATTGTTCAGTTCCCACATATGAGTGAGAACATGCGGTGTTTGGTTTTCTGTTCTTGTGATAGTTTGCTGAGAATGATGGTTTCCAGCTGCATTCATGTCCCTACAAAGGACGCAAACTCATCCTTTTTTATGGCTGCATAGTATTCCATGGTGTATATGTGCCACATTTTCTTAATCCAGTCTGTCACAGATGGACATTTGGGTTGATTCCAAGTCTTTGCTATTGTGAATAGTGCCGCAATAAACATACGTGTACATGTGTCTTTGTAGTAGAATAGTTTATAATCCTTTGGGTATATACCCAGTAGTGGGATGGCTGGGTCATATGGTACATCTAGTTCTAGATCCTTGAGGAATTGCCATACTGTTTTCCATAATGGTTGAACTAGTTTACAATCCCACCAACAGTGTAAAAGTGTTCCTATTTCTCCACATCCTCTCCAACACCTGTTGTTTCCTGACTTCTTAATGATTGCCATTCTAACTGGTGTGAGATGGTATCTCATTGTGGTTTTGATTTGCATTTCTCTGATGGCGAGTGATGATGAGCATTTTTTCATGTGTCTGTTGGCTGTATGAATATCTTCTTTTGAGAAATGTCTGTTCATATCCTTTCCCCACTTTTTGATGGGGTTGTTTGTTTTTTTCTCGTATATTTGTTTGAGTTCTTTGTAGATTCTGGATATTAGCCCTTTGTCAGATGAGTAGGTTGCAAAAATTTTCTCCCATTCTGTAGGTTGCCTGTTCACTCTGATGGTAGTTTCTTTTGCTGTGCAAAAGCTCTTTAATTTAATTAGATCCCATTTGTCAATTTTTGCTTTTGCTGCCATTGCTTTTGGTGTTTTAGACATGAAGTCCTTGCCCATGCCTATGTCCTGAATGGTACTACCTAGATTTTCTTCTAGGGTTTTTATGGTATTAGGTCTAACATTTAAATCTCTAATCCATCTTGAATTAATCTTCAAATAAGGGGTAAGGAAAGGATCCAGTTTCAGCTTTCTACTTATGGCTAGCCAATTTTCCCAGCACCATTTATTAAATAGGGAATCCTTTCCCCATTTCTTGTTTCTCTCAGGTTTGTCAAAGATCAGATGGCTGGAGATGTGCGGTATTATTTCTGAGGACTCTGTTCTGTTCCATTGGTCTATAGCTCTGTTTTGATACCAGTACCATGCTGTTTTGGTTACTGTAGCCTTATAGTATAGTTTGAAGTCAGGTAGCGTGACGCCTCCAGCTTTGTCCTTTTGACTTAGGATTGTCTTGGCAATGCGGGCTCTTTTTTGGTTCCATATGAACTTTAAAGCAGTGTTTTCCAATTCTGTGAAGAAACTCATTGGTAGCTTGATGGGGATGGCATTGAATCTATAAATAACCTTGGGCAGTATGACCATTTTCACGATATTGATTCTTCCTATCCATGAGCATGGCATGTTCTTCCATTTGTTTGTGTCCTCTTTTATTTCACTGAGCAGTGGTTTGTAGTTCTCCTTGAAGAGGTCCTTTACATCCCTTGTAAGCTGGATTCCTAGGTATTTTATTCTCTTTGAAGCAATTGTGAATGGAAGTTCATTCCTGATTTGGCTCTCTGCTTGTCTGTTACTGGTGTATAAGAATGCTTGTGATTTTTGCACATTAATTTTGTATCCTGAGACTTTGCTGAAGTTGTTTATCAGCTTAAGGAGATTTTGGGCTGAGACGATGGGGTTTTCTAAATATACAATCATGTCATCTGCAAACAGGGACAATTTGACTTCTTCTTTTCCTAACTGGATACCCTTGATTTCTTTCTCTTGCCTGATTGCCCTAGCCAGAATTCCAAAACTATGTTGAATAGGAGTGGTGAGAGAGGGCATCCCTGTCTTGTGCCAGAGCTGTGGGTTTGTCATAAATAGCTCTTATTATTTTGAGGTACGTTCCATCAATACCGAATTTCTTGAGCGTTTTTAGCATGAAGGGCTGTTGAATTTTGTCAAAAGCCTTTTCTGCATCTATTGAGACAATCATGTGGTTCTTGTCTTTGGTTCTGTTTATATGCTGGATTACGTTTATTGATTTGCGAATGTTGAACCAGCCTTGTATCCCAGGGATGAAGCCCACTTGATCATGGTGGATAAGCTTTTTGATGTGCTGCTGAATCCGGTTTGCCAGTATTTTATTGAGAATTTTTGCATCAATGTTCATCAGTGATATTGGTCTAAAATTCTCTTTTTTTGTTGTGTCTCTGCCAGGCTTTGGTATCAGGATGATGTTGGTCTCATAAAATGAGTTAGGGAGGATTCCCTCTTTTTCTATTGATTGGAATAGTTTCAGAAGGAATGGTACCAGCTCCTCCTTGTACCTCTGGTAGAATTCAGCTGTGAATCCATCTGGTCCTGGACTTTTTTTGGTGGGTAGGCTATTAATTGTTGCCTCAATTTCAGAGCCTGCTATTGGTCTATTCAGGGATTCAACTTCTTCCTGGTTTAGCCTTAGGAGAGTGTAAGTGTCCAGGACATTATCCATTTCTTCTAGATTTTCTAGTTGATTTGCGTAGAGGCGTTTATAGTATTCTCTGATGGTAGTTTGTATTTCTGTGGGGTCAGTGGTGATATCCCCTTTATCATTTTTTATTGCATCTATTTGATTCCTCTCTCTTTTCTTCTTTATTAGCCTTGCTAGCGGTCTGTCAATTTTGTTGATCTTTTCAAAAAACAAACTCCTGGATTCATTGATTTTTTGGAGGGTTTTTTCTGTCTCTATCTCCTTCAGTTCGGCTCTGATCTTAGTTATTTCTTGCCTTCTGCTAGCTTTTGAATGTGTTTGCTCTTGCCTCTCTAGTTCTTTTAATTGTGATGTTAGAGTGTCAATTTTAGATCTTTCCTGCTTTCTCTTGTGGGCATTTAGTGCTATAAATTTCCCTCTACACACTGCTTTAAATGTGTCCCAGAGATTCTGGTATGTTGTATCTTTGTTCTCATTGGTTTCAAAGAACATCTTTATTTCCGCTTTCATTTCGTTATGTACCCAGTAGTCATTCAGGAGCAGGTTGTTCAGTTTCCGCAATCCTTGTCTCTGATAAAACAGACTTTAAACCATCAAAGATCAAAAAAGACAAAGAAGGCCATTACATAATGGTAAAGGAATCAATTCAACAGGAAGAGCTAACTCTCCTAAATATATATGCACCCAATACAGGAGCACCCAGATTCATAAAGCAAGTCCTTAGAGACTTACAAAGAGACTTAGACTCCCATACAATAATAATGGGAGACTTCAACACTCCACTGTCAACATTAGACAGATCAACGAGACAGAAAGTTAACAAGGATATCCAGGAATTGAACTCATCTCTGCACCAAGCGGACCTAATAGACATCTATAGAACTCTCCACCGCAAATCAACACAATATACATTCTTCTCAGCACCACATCGCACTTATTCCAAAATTGACCACATAATTGGAAGTAAAGCACTCCTCAGCAAATGTAAAAGAACAGAAATTATAACAAACTGTCTCTCAGACCACAGTGCAATCAAACTAGAACTCAGGACTAAGAAACTCAATCAAAACCACTCAACTACATGGAAACTGAACAACCTGCTCCTGAATGACTACTGGGTACATTCAACATTTTAATGAAATAAAAATGATAACGTAAAGTTGAATTCAGACATGTTAAATATAGATACAATGGAACTTCAAATGTACTGTTATCTATTAGTTTTTGGCTTCTGGCTACAGATAGCTGAAAATCTAGCTTAGACTATAGAACTAGGGAATAATAGAAAGCAGGAAAGGAAGAGTAAAACATCTTTAGGTAATATGAATTAACTTATGGTAATTAACTAAATTTTCCCCTTCTCTACTTTACTTATTTATCAGACTATCATATAAAATGAAATTTGCTGTGTTTTGGAGTCAAATAATTTTAAAATTGTATTCTAGAAAAATAAATTATATGTGTGCAGTATATATTTTAAAAGTAGTACTTGTTATAATTTAGAGAAATACTCATGAGTGTTTAAATAATATAAATGGGGAAGGAAGTCACAATACATTCACCAATTTCCTTTGTATGTTTTTTCACTTTGCCCCAATTAGCGTTTCCAATTTTATAATTGTATGTGAGGGAATGTAGCTACTCCATTGTTTCCCCACACATTGCCTGCCTAGCATGCAGGTTATCACTCACTAGGTCTTCATTGAAGACTTGGTTGATTTTCTGCCCATCTGCTACTAGCACAAGGCACATTTGTTTATACATTTTTGTATTCAATGACCAATCAGTCAACATCTGTCCTATGTGAGCTACCCACAGCAGGGCAAAGTCACAGCAAATTGTCAGTGCACACAAAGGAGGAGTGAAGCTGACTGTAAATTTCTGGGAGTGCCTGGACAATATGCCAAGAGCTAGTCTGTGAAGAGAAAGTAGAGTCAGTGAATTTAGGGGCAGGTCAGGGTGAAATGCTGAGTCAGCATGGTAGGAGAGATCAAGTATGAGTAGAGGCAATCACAAGAACCAGAAACTGGCACGGTACACCCAGTACAGGAATGAGGGCAATGTGCAGCTGCTCATGACAAGTCACAGGACAAGAACTTTGTTCTTAGGCTCCCTTCAAAAGCCTGAGAGATTGTGATACAAAGCTCTGGTCCTCCAAACAGAAGTCATTGGAAAAATCTCTTGGGGAGTTAAGCAGCAAGTTTTCGAATATATATGTAATAATCATTTCTTTCCTTGAGCATAGGAACTTCAGTCTTGTTCCTTGACAAACTCCATGAACACAATACACTGTCTGGAACGTAGTAGGTATTTAATAAATATTTATCAAATGAACAAATACTGGAACATCTGCTGTGAGTCTTCTGAGGGCTGATGTCTCAATAAGATGCATGCATTTTCTTTCTTGTATTCATTCAATCAACCAAACAAGCAAAAAATTATGAATCTCATATATGCATAAAACTATGGGGAGTACAATTATATACATACAATATAGTTGCTATCCTTAATGAGTTTTCAATCTCATAGAAATTGCAAAACCTTCACATAAAGCAATAATAAGTAAGAAAGTAGTATGACATAAGTGAGATGTACACAAGGTGAACTGGAAGTGATGAACTCTGGCCTCAGATTAAGAGAAGACTGTGTGAAAGGGGTGATATTTCAGCTGAGTATTGAAGGACAGGGAAGCTTGATGCCAATTAAGATAGGAAACAACCTATGTAGAAAGAAGGGTAACCAGAAAAGCTCAGAAATAATAAATTGCCAGTTGAGAAATAGCTAATAATCCAGTTTGCTTGGGAATGTGAGATATGTTCGAAAGAGAATAGTAGGAAAAGAAACAGGAAATGTAGCATGGGTAATTAATAGGGTGATTCTTATTAACCAGGCTAAGGAGAATTAAACTCTACTATGCAATAGTTGAAGGCTTTGGACGGGGAAAGGCATAAACCAAGACTTTTCTTTAGGAAGATTCTCTGATAACATATATCCTGGGGTAAATCAGAGAAGGAACTAGTACCAAATAGAATGTCATGCAGGAGACAATTGCCGTAATCAAGAATAAACAAGCTTCAAAAGCAGCAAAGATGAGGCAAAGTAGTACATATTTTAGTAGAAAAAGTTCTTAAAAATAAATTTTACTGAAGAAAACATGTCCTTTAGTAAAACGTAAAGCTCTATTTTTCATATGGCAGATAATTTTAAAATTTCAAAACACTTTGCATTCATAGGTGCAGGATGAATGGGTACTTTGTGTTTCATGAATAACATAATTTTCAATTCAAATAATATATTGGTCTATTTGATTTGAAGGTCATGTACTTTTTTATCATTTTAAATTTTTGATTTTTAATTGTTGTGAGTACATGGTAGATGTGTGTATTTGTGGGGTACATGAGATGTTTTGATACAGACATGCAATGAGTAATAAATGAGCCCTCTTGTTTGATGAAACAGGTGTGGAAGTTAAGGAATGAATTAACTTATAATAATTAACTGAATTTTCCCCTTCTCCACTTTTCTTATTCATCAGACACATTATATAAAATGAGATTTGCTGGCATTTGGAGTCAATAATTTTTAAAATTATATTCTAGAAAAATAAATTGATATAGGATTGTCACTGGAATTGGTCACGTCACAAGCAAGTATGTCTAGATAACAAAGGCCTTCTGAACCCTGAACAATAGCAATGATATTGTAAATGCTATTATAGAATTAACAATGTAACCATCTGAAAAGGACTTTCTTGGTGTTTCAAAGGTGTAACTTCAGCTTGGTTTGAAGTTTGTACCATTTGTATCATAAGTAAAGTTTTGGCTTATTGTTGGAAAAAATAAAAATGATCCCTCTTTATGCAGCATGATGACTAAAATTGTTCATCTAATAAAAGTAATTTCTGAATTTTGCTATTTGTCCCATTTTGATGTTGCTTTGGTGGTCCCATTTTGATCACATATAAACATTAATTCATTTATCAAAACCTGAAACATTCTAAATTTGTATTTGTCATAAAAATATAGATCTATTTATCCTAACGTGATATAACTGCAAAATGCAAGGTGAATGTATGAATACATACATTCATGAAACATGAAAAGAGTTCCTGAATTAAAAGCATTGTGATCAATCATTAACACACAGAAGCAGCTATTTGCACTAGAAAAACATGAAGAGGATTTTTTGTTTTAAAATTGCATTCTTCACACTTAAACCAGTTGCAGATGGCATCAAGCAAGCAATTTTTAGAACTGATTTTATGAGATTACATACCAATGTGAGTACTGAGAAGCTATTTTTGCTGAGTCTTCTACAGTACCTTAAGGACCAAAATTCCTGAATTTATCTTTAAAATGACCTGAATCTGCATTTCATAGACCAGTAGGTATAGTAAAATTGGTAAGGGATGCATGCAAAGCTTGCAACTATCAAGCATCTCCAATTAAAGCAGGCCTGACATTTCTATAAGTGTTAATGTGAGGGTATAAAAGTAAACCACATTTTTAAAGTTCTTTATTTCTCTATTCAGCCCAGCAGAAAATTTTTTCTGTCTTGTCTTTTTATTTCCGTGTATAAAATCATCATTTAAAGGCCTACAGTTTATTACTGCTGAAGTTTCTTTTTTTAAGTCTTTACGTGTTTGAAAATTTTTACTCAGATACACACCTACAGTAATTTCTAAAGAGCAAACAAATGAAAAAGAGCATCTCATTTTCATATAAATCCACCCAATGGTTTAGGTAAATCTATTCTTGCTCTCTGATGTAGAGATGTACAGGGAAAAAAAAAAAATCAAACTAGAGGCAAGAACAAACAAACCAAAATCTGTCCCTGGAAAACTGTCGGCTCATTGTCATCAAAATAATTGGGTGTCAGAAGGAAATAAAAGTGTTTATCCCATAAAGGTAACTATGGCAGAAGAGCTTTAAATTGCTCAATTTCCTGTGCTGCAAAGAGAACTGAAATTAAACACTTCTTGGGATATTTGCTTTTCGTCTTGCTTTTCTAAGATATTCTCTGTCAAATCTTTATCAAAGGCCACTGGTAATCATATTTAAAAGGTAAAAATTCAGATAACTTTATTCCTCTGGTTTTAATGATCAGAAAAATACATTTATAGCCGGGCGCGGTGGCTCAAGCCTGTAATCCCAGCACTTTGGGAGGCCGAGACGGGCAGATCACGAGGTCAGGAGATCGAGACCATCCTGGCTAACATGGTGAAACCCCGTCTCTACTAAAAATACAAAAAACTAGCCGGGCGACGTGGCGGGCGCCTGTAGTCCCAGCTACCTGGGAGGCTGAGGCAGGAGAATGGCGTGAACCCGGGAGGCGGAGCTTGCAGTGAGCTGAGATCCGGCCACTGCACTCCAGCCTGGGCGGCAGAGCGAGACTCCGTCTCAAAAAAAAAAAAAAAAAAAAAAAAAAAAAAAAAAAAAAAAAAAAAAAAAAAAAAAAAAAAAGAAAAATACATTTATATCCACAATAAGGAGAAACCCTTTCTCAATCCAAAAATAGTCTCTATTTCTTTAGTAATGTGCTATATTTATTATATATATATATAACATATATATAAATATGTATATCAGTTCTAAATTTACTTTAATAAATACCTGAAAGCCTACTGCATGCTGGACACTTGCAGAAATAAATGGATATAGGGAGGTGTTTGTGATGTGATTCCTGTCCTCAATGTTTAAAGTACATAACATATTCAAGAAATGACAGATGAGTATGACAAATAAGTATAATGTAGCTGATGTGATGGTATTTACTGGAGGATAAATTTGGGCAGGTATTTTGAGACCAGATCTTGGATGGTGTTAGTTTCTTGCTTAAAAATTGTGAATAATCACTCCGAAATTTTACTTCCTGAGTGGATATTCTGGCTCCATTATTTATTGATCCTAGATACATTAATTTTAATGATTTTCAGTTTCTTTACTTATAAAATGGGCAGAATAGTACCCATATTATCAATTATTTATAAGAATTAAGTAAATTAAGTGTAATGTCTGGCATACAGTTGGGTTTAGCCATCTGACTTGTTTTTGGCCAATGAGATATAGATGGAAGTAAGATTCCTGGTTCCTAGCAGAGGCCTTAAGAGATAGTATATGATCCTGCTGACCTTCTTGCATAATGCTGTGATTTTTATGAGAAGAATATTTCTGAGGTAGCAACTGCTCCCTCAGCCTGAACTCCAGTATGAAACATATGAAAGAAAACTAAACCTGACCAGATGCCTGGAAAGAGCTCAGCTAATGTGCATTATGAAACAAAGCTGCTGCAGCCAACCCACAAACCTGTAAGCAATTTTACATACTTGTTGTTTAGTGTTATTTTGGGTGTTTTTTAGTAAGGAATTGTTGCAACAATAGCTGACTAATAACAGCACTCTATAAATGTTAGCAAATATTACCTTTAATACAATCTGAATTAGCAATTCTGATTCACTAAACAGTCTTTCATCTAAGCCAGAACCAGAGTAGATTCTGTAGGTGTAGATAGTAACATGAGTTAGACATGGTTCCTGCCCTCCTTTATGCTATTTATTATTGAATATACAAAAAGGACACAGATGCAAATATCATGCCATGTCACAAGTACAAAGCACATGTTTTGGCATTCAGAAGGAGACGTCAGTTGCAGGAAAATGAAGCTGGACAAAGTTTGTGGATTTGTGGGCATTTGTGTTGAGCTTTGAAAAGGAAGTAAGGATTTTAATAGAACAGCCATTCTATGGCTTTTGTTGTCTAAATATTTTCTGATTTATTTAATATTTCTAAATCCCAAAGCAAGGTATGTGAGTTTTTTTTTTTTTAATTTAGTTATAATACTCAAAGAGCCAAACACCATTAGTTCATTGATTTAATAGTTCTCTGTTTCCTACAGAGTACCATGTAGGTATTTATGTACATCCTCATTCCTATTTATACAAGGAGGAGGAGCGTAAAGCATAAGAAGGGTTTTGACCTGTTTGTAGAACATTTTTGCTACTGCGAGTTTAACTATTGTGCTAAAATCTGAGAGAGAGAGAGAGAGAGAGAGAGAGAGATTACTTGGAGTTTTGGTGTTTGGTTTTATGAGATTTATGACAGTTCAATATTTTTTAAAAAGTAGTCAGAAATTAAAACCATTCTTTTCCATTCATTTATGCATCTGTGCTTTATTTGCTTTCTCTCAATGGTTCTGTAGTGAGATTGTCCTTTTTCAAATGTACCACCCATACGGCTTTGATTTAACTAGTCTATGAGTTACTAACTATAGAATCTATGCCTTGCCTCTTTGATATGTCTGGGGCCTGTGGGGACAAGTTCTGCCCTTCTACTCTTGTATTTGGGGAGGTGTTAAACCTCTTGGGGAATTTCACTTCCTTTATTTCTGTGTGAATGTAGTTCTGTGTTCTGTACGTGTTTATGCTATAGGGTGGGGAAAAGTAGAGGAAACAGAAAGGTTTGTATTCTGCTCATCTGAAACCCTTTATGTGGCTTTTATTGTCCAAATATTCTGTGGGAAATATAGCCTCCATAGGGTTTTTTGGATCATCTTTTTAAGACATTAAATCATCTTTTACATCATCTGAATTATCATCTTTGTCATTACTACTATAACTAACATTTATTGAGCTGTCAATTATGTGTCAAGTACTTTACATGAAAAAATTTTTAATATTTAAAATACTTAAATGAGATATTGCGGGAAATCAGGGACCCCAAACAGAAGGACCACCTGAAGCCGTGGCAGAAGAACATAAATTGTGAAGATTTCATGGATGTTTGTTAGTTCCCCAAATTAATACTTTTATAATTTCTTACGCCTGTCTTTACTGCAATCTCTGAACATAACTTGCGAAGATTTCATGGACATTTATCACTTCCCCAATCAATAATCTTGTGATTTCCTATGCCTGTCTTTACTTTAATCTCTTAATCCCGTCATCTTCGTAAACTGAGGATGAATGTCACTTCAGGACCCTGTGATGATTGCATTAACTGCACAAATTGTTTGTAGAGCATGTGTATTTATTTGAACAAGATGAAATCTGGGCACCTTAAGAACAGGATAACAGTGATTTTCAGGGAACAAGGGAGATAACCTTAAAAATCTGGCTGTCTGCGGGCCCGGCGAAACAGAGCCATATTTCTCTTATTACCGAAAATGGGTAACATAAATATCACTGAATTCTTTCCCCAGTAAGGAATATTAATAATTAACAGCCCTGGGAAAACAGTGCATTCCCAGAGGAGGCCTCTGAAATGGCCACTCTGGGGGTGTCTGCCTTATGCAGATGTAAATAGGGATGAAACACTCCCTAGTCTCCTGCAGTGCCCCCAGGCTTGCTAGGATTAGGAAATTCCAGCCTGACAAATTATAGTCAGACCGGTTCTCTGCTCTTGAACCTTGTTTATCAATGACAATGCATGCACAGCTGGACATGGAAGTTCATTAGTGATTCTAGTTTTGACTTGACCTTGTGATCTTGCCCTGACCTCCTGCCTTGTGATCTTTTGTCTCCCTTGAAGCATGTGATCTCTGTGACCCACACCCTATTCATACACTCTCTCCCTTTTGAAACTTGCTTATAAAAACTTGCTGGTTTTATTGCTCAGGGGGCATCATGGAACCTGCTGACATGTAATGTCTCCCCCGGACACCCAGTTTTAAAATTTCTCTCTTTTGTACTCTTTCCCTATATTTCTCAGACCAGCCAACACTTAGAGAAAATAGAAAAGGACCCATGTTGAATATCGAGGGTGGGTTTCCCCGATAATGAGGGAAATATTATTTCTTTCCTCACTTTACAGAGAAAGAAATATATGAAACAGAATGATTAGACAATTTGTATTAGGCCACACAGCTAGTAAGTCACAGAGTTAGAATTCACACTCAGATGTATCTGACAGGAGAGACTGTACTAGTACTCCTTCTTCCATACATTTCAGTTAGTTATTCAGAGAACAATTAGAGTTTCTTATCCATGTCAGTACTCTGCTGCTGGAACAACTTATTATGTTGAGGTACAATTTTACACCAAAGTTGCTAAGAGTTTTTATTCATAAAAGAATGTTGAATTTTGTCAAAAGCTTTTTTAGAATTGATTAAGCTGACCATTTGGTTTCTGTCCTTTATTCTGTTAATATGGTGTATCACATTTACTGTTTTGTGTATGTTAAAGCATTATTTTATCTCAGGAATAAATCTGAATTCATCATGGAGAATAGATTCTTTTAATGTGCTGTTAACATTAGTTTTCTAGTATTTTGTTGAGAATTTTTGCATCTATGTTCATCAGGGATATTAGCCTGTAATTTTCTTTTCTGGTCATGACCTTGTCTATCCTTAGTGTCAGGGTAATACTGGCCTTGCAAAATGAGTTTGGAAGTATTCTCTCTTCACTTTGATTTTTGGGGAGAAACTGAGAATGATTGCTATTAGTTATTTAAATGAGTGAAAGAATTCTGCTATGAAGCCTATCCTGGACTTTTCTTTAATGAGAGATGTTTTATTATTGATTCAATCTTTTCACTCATTTCGATGTGTTCAGATTTTCTGTTTCTTCTTGATACAGCATTGATAGTTTGTGCATTTCTAGGAGTTTATCCATTTTTTTCTGCGTTATACAATTTGTTGGTATATTATTTTTCATAGGAGTCTTATGATCCTTTTTATTTATTTGGTTTTACTTATAAAATGTATTAGTTTATGATTATATTTCTTCGAGACTTATCTCTTTTTTGGTTTGGCTAAACGTTTGTAAATTTTATTTGTATTTTCAAATAATCAACTCAGTTTCATTGATCTTTCTATTGTCTTTCTAGTATATGTTTCATTTTTTTTTCTGCTCTGATGTTTATTATCACCTTCCTACTACTGATTTTAGACTTCTGTTAAGTTTTTTTGTTCTTTGAGATGTAACATTTAGTTGTTTACTTGAGATCTGTATTATTTTTTTCATGTTGGCATTTTTTGTTATAAACCTTCCTCTTAGTACTGCTTTGGCTGCATCCATAGTTTTGGTATGTTGCATTTTATTTTCATTTTTCTCAAAATTTTAAAGCATTTCCTTTTAATTTATTCTTTGACTGATTTGTCATTTATGAATTTATTATTTAATTTCTAAGATTCATCAAATTTTCAAGATTACTCCTGTTATAAATTTCTCTTTTCATTCCATTTTGGTCAGAAAAGATACTGGTGATTTCGATCATTTATGTATTTTAAGACTTTTTTTGTATCCTAACATATGATCTACCCTGAAAAGTATTTTGTGTGAGCTTGATAAGATTGCATAGTATTCTATTATTGTTGGATGAAATGTTCAAAAGTTTTATTAGGTCCACTTGGTCTCAAATGTTGTACAAATCCATTATTTCTTTGTTGATTTTTTTCTAGATGATTCGCCCATTATTGCAAATGGATTATTGAAGGCTTACACTGTTATTGTAGTACAGTCTATATCATCTTTCAGACCTACTAATATTTTGTTAATATGCTTACTTGCTCTATTATTGAGTGAATATATATTCTAAATAGTTATATCCTTCTCATGAATTGACCTGTTTTCCTTTTATAATTATTGACTTAAAATATATTTTTATTATGTAAGTATAGCCATTACAGCTATATTTTTGTTACTCCTTTCCTGAACTCCTTTTCATCTCTTCACTCCTAGTCCATGTGTCTCATTACTGCTAAAGGGAGTCTCCTGTAGGCAACATATTCCTGGATCTCTTTTTTCCCTTAAGCAATTCTGTTTTTATTTGAAGAATTTAGTCCATTTACATTTTAAGTAATTAGTGATAGGTAAAGGCTTACTACTGGCATTTTGTAATTTTTTTATTTTAATTTTTAAGTTCTGGGGTACATGTGCAGGATGCACAGGTTTGTTACATAGGTAAACGTGTCCATGGTGGTTTGCTGCACCTATCAACTTGTCACTTAGATATTAAGCCCAGCATGCATTAGCTATTTTTCCTAATGCTCTCCCTTCCTCCAACCCAACCTCCCACAGGACCCAGTGTGTGTTGTTCTCCTCCCTGTGTCCATGTGTTCTCATTGTTTGGCTCCCACTTACAAGTGAGAACATGTGGTGTTTGTTTTTCTGTTCCTGTGTTAGTTTGCTGAGGATAATGGCTTCCAGCTCCATCCACGTCCCTGTAAAGGCTATGATTTTGTTGCTTTTAAGGCTGCGTGGTATTCCATGGTGTATAGGTACCACATTTTTTTATCCAATATATCATTGATGTGCATTTGGGTTGATTCCATATCGTTGCTGTTGTGATTAGTGCTGCAGTGAACATACACATGCATGTATCTTTGTAATGGAATGATTTATATTTCTTTGGGTATATACCCAGGAATGGGATTGCTGGGTCAAATGGTATTTCTGGTTTCAGATCTTTGAGGAATCACCATATTGTCTTCCACAATGCTTGAACTAATTTACACTCCTACCAAGAGTGTATAAGTGTTTCTTTTTCTCCACAACCTTGCTATCATCTGTTGTTTTTTAGCTTTTTAATAATAACCATTTTGACTGATGTGAGATGGTATCTCATTGCTGTTTTGATTTGGATTTCTCTAATAATCAGTGATAATGAACTTTTGTCATATGTTTGTTGGCCACATTAATGTCTTCTTTTAAGAAGTGTCTGTTCATTAAGTTTGCCCACTTTTTAATAAGGTTGTTTGTTTATTTATTGTAAATTTGTTTAAGTTCCTTGAAATTCCAGATAGTAGACTTTTGTCAGATGGATAGATTGCAAAAATGTTCTCCCACTCTAGGTTGCCTGTTTGCTCTGATGATAGTTTATTTTTCTGTGCAGAAACAGATCCCATTTGGCAATTTTTGCTTGTGTTGCAATTCTTTTATTGATTTTATCATGAGACTTTGCCTGTGCCTATGTCCTGAATGGTATTGCCTAGATTTTTTTCTATGGTTTTTCTTGTTTGAGGTTATATGTTTAAGTCTTCAATCCATCTAGAGTTAAGTTTTCTATAAAGCATAAAGAAGGGGCACAGTTTCAATTTTCTGCCTGTGGCTAGCCTGTTCTCCCAGCACCATTATTAAATAGGGAATTCTTTTTCCATTGCTTGTTTTTGTCATGTTTCTCAAATATCTGATGGGCGTAGATGTGTAGTCTTATTTCTGAGTTCTCTATTCTGTTTTTTAGTTCTTTCAGTACTCTTTTACAATGTTGTCATCTTTCTTTGTGCTTTGTCATATTTTTTGTAGTGGTATACTTTAATTATTTTCTCTTTATCTTTTAAGTATAAATTGGAGGCTTTTTTCTTTGTGGTTACCATGAATCTAATAGAAAACATTTTATAGTTTTAATGTCCTAATTCAACCTGATAATATCTTATTACAGTTACATACAAAGGCTCTATAATTTTACTTCCCCACCTCCACATATTATTCTATTGATGTCATACTTTATATATATATATATATATATATATATATATATATATATATATATATATTTATATTTTTTATCTGTTTTAACCAATTGTTTACAGCTCTAACTGACTTAATACTTTGTCTTTATTTTACTTTTTTATTATACTTTACGTTCTGGAGCACATGTGCAGAACATAGAAGCTTGTTACATAGGTAAACATGTGCCATGGTGGTTTGCTGCACCCACCAACTTGTCATCTCCTTTAGGTGTTTCTCCTAATGCTATCCCTCTCTTAGTCCCCCATGCCCTGACAGGCTCTGGAGTGTGATGTTCGCCTCACATGTGATATGTGCATCTGTTGTCACTGTTCACCTCCCACTTACGAGTTAGAACAGGCACATGCAGTGTTTGGTTTTCTGCCCTTGTGTTAGTTTGCTGAGAATGATGATTTTCAGCTTCATCCATGTCCCTCCAAAGAACATGAAATCATCTTTTTTTATGGTTGCATAGTATTCCATGGTGCATATATGCCACATTTTCTTAATCTACTCTATCATTGATGGGCATTTGGGTTGTTTCCACATCTTTGCTATTGTGAACAGTGCCACAATAAGCATATGTGTGCATGTGTTTTTATGGCAGAGGGACTTACAATTTCTTGGGGATATACCCAGAAATGGTATTGCTGGGCCAAATGGTATTTCTAGTTCTAGATCCTTGAGGAATTGCCACGCTGTCTTCCACAATGGTAGAACTAATTCACACTCTCACCAACAGTGTAAATCATTCCTATTTCTCCACATCCTCTCCAGTATCTGTCATTTCCTGAATTTTAATGATCTCCATTCTAACTGGCATGAGATAGTATCTCATTGTGGTTTTTATTTGCATTTCTCTAATGACCAGTGATGATGAGCATTTTTTCATATGGTTGTTGACCACATAAATGTCTTCTTTTGAGAAGTGTCTGTTTGTATCCTTTGCCCACTTTTTAATGGGATTGTTTGCTTTTTTCTTGTAAATTTGTTTAAGTTCTTTTTAGATTCTGGATATTAGCCTTTTGTCAGATGGACAGATTGCAAAAATCTTCTCCCATTCTGTAGATTGCCTGCTCATTCTGATGATAGTTTATTTTCCTGTGCAGAAGCTCTTTAGTTTAATTAGATCCCATTTGTCTATTTTGGCTTTTGTTGCCATTGCTTTTGGTGTTTTAGTCATGAAGTCTCTGCCCATGCTTATGTCCTGAATAGTGTTGCCTAGGTTTTCTTCTAGGGTTTTTTTTTTTTTTTTTTTTTTTTTTTTTTTTTTTTGTCTTACATGTAAGTCTTTAACCCATCTTGAGTTAATTTTTGTATAATTTGTAAGGAAGGGATCCACTTTTAGCTTTCTGCATATGGCTATCCAGTTTTCCCAACACCATTTATTAAATAGGGAATCTTTTCCCCATTGCTTGCTTTTGTCAGGTTTGTCAAAGATTAGCTGGTTGTAAATGTGTGATCTTATTTCTGAGGCCTCTGTTCTGTTCCATTGGTCTACATATAAGTTTTGGTACCAGTACCATGATGTATTGTTTACTATAGCCTTGTGGTATAATTTGAAGTCAGGTAGCATGATGCCTCCAACTTTGTTCTTTTTGCTTAGGATTGCCTTGGCTATGCAGGTTCTTTTGTGATTGCATATAAAATTTAAAGTAGTTTTTTTCAATTCCATGAAGAAAGCCAGTGGTAGCTTGATGGGGAACGCATTGAATCTATAAATTACTTTGGGCATTATGGCCATTTTTCACGATATTGATTCTTCCTATCCATGAGCATGGAATGTTTTTCCATTTGTTTTCCATTTGTTTTTGTGTCCTCTCTTTTTCCCTTGAGCAGTGGTTTGTACTTCTCCTTGGAAAGGCCCTTCACCTCCCTTGTAAGATATATTTCTAGGTATTTTATTCTCTTTGTAGCAATTCTGAATGGGAGTTCACTCATGATTTGGCTCTTTGTTTGTTTGTTATTGGTGTATAGGAAAGTTTGTGATTTTTGCACATTGATTATGTATCCTGAGACTTTGCTGAAGTTGCTTATCAGTTTAAGATTTTGAGCTGAGATGATGGAATTTTCTAAATGTGCAATCATGTCATCAGCAAATACAGACAATTTGACTTCCTCTTCTCGTAACTGAATACTCTTTATTTCTTTCTCTTGCCTGATTGCTCTGGCTAGAATTTCCAATACTATGTTGAATAGGAGTAGAGAGAGAGGGCATCCTTGTCTTGTGCCAGTTTTCAAAGGAAATGCTTCCAGTTTTGCCCATTCAGTATGATATTGGCTGTGGGTTTGTCATAAATAACTCTTCTTATTTTCAGATACATTCTATCAATACCACATTTATTGAGAGTTTTTAATATGAAGCATTGTTGAATTTTCTCGAATGCCTTTTCTTCATCTATTGAGACAATCATGTGGTTTTTGTCATTGGTTCTGTTTATGTGATGGATTACATTTATTGATTTGTGTTATGTTGAACCAACCTTGCATCCCAGGGATGAAACCAACTTGATCATGATGGATAAGCTTTCTGATGTGCTTCTGGATTCAATTTGCCTGTATTTTATTGAGGATTTTCACATTGATGTTCATCAGGGATATTGACCTTAAATTTTCTTTTTTTGTTGTGTCTCTGACAGGCTTTGTTTTCAGAATGATGCTGGCCTCATAAAATGAATTAGGAAGGATTCCCTTTTTTTCTATAGTTTGGAATAGTTTCAGAAGGAATGGTACCAGCTCCTCTCTGTACCTCTGGTGGAATTTGGCCATGAATTTGTCTGGTCCTGGACTTTTTTTTGGTTGGTAGGCTATTAATTACTGCCTCAGTTTCAGAACTTGCTATTGGTCTATTCAGGGATCCAACTTCTTCTTGGTTTAGTTTTGGAAGGTGTATGTGCCCAGGAATTTATCCATTTCTTTTAGATTTTCTAGTTTATTTGTGTATAAGTGCTTATACTATTCTCTGATGGTAGCTTGTATTTCTGTAGGATCAGTGGTGATATCTCCTTTATCATTTTTCACTGGGTCTATTTTATTCTTCACTCTTTTCTTCTTTATTAGTGTCGCTAGTGGTCTCTCTATTTTGTTGATCTTTTCAAAAAACCAGCTCCTGAATTCATTGATTTTTTGAAGTGTCTTTCATGTCTCTATCTCCTTCAGTTCTGCTGTGACCTTAGTTATTTCTTGTCTTCTGATAGCTTTTCAATTTGTTTGTTCTTGCTTCTCTAGCTCTTTTAATTGTGATGTTATGGTGTCAATTTTAGATCTCTCCTGCTTTCTCTTGTGGGAATCTAGTGCTATAAATTTCCCTCTACACATGGCTTTACATGTGTCCCAAAGATTCTGGTACGTTGTGTCTTTATTCTCATTGGTTTCAAAGAACATCTTTTTGTCTGCCTTCATTTCGTTATTTACCCAGTAGTCATTAAGGAGCAGGTTGTTCAGTTTCCGTGTAATTGTGTGGTTTTGAGTGAGTTTCTTAATTCTGGGTTCTAATTTGATTGCACTGTGGTCTGAGACACTGTTTGTTAGGATTTCCATTCTTTTCCATTTACTGAGGAGTGTTTTACTTCCAATTATGTGGTCAAGATTAAAATAAGCATAATGTGGTGCTAAGAAGAATGTATATTCTGTTGATTTGGGGTGTACAGTTCCGTAGGTATCTATTAGGTCCACTTGGTCCAGAGCTGAGTTCTAGTCCTGGATATCTTTGTTAATTTTCTGTCTCATTGATCTGTCGACTGTTGACAGTAGAGTGTCAGAGTCTCCCACTATTATTATGTGGGAGTCTAAGTCTCTTTGTAGGTCTCTAAAAACTTGCTTTGTAAATCTGGGTGCTTCTTTATTAGGTACATATATATTTAAAATAGTTAACTCTTCTTGTTTCATTGATCCCTTTACCATTTCGTAATACCCTTCTCTGTCTCTTTTGATCTTTATTGTATTAAACGGTTTTATCAGAGACTAGGATTGCAACTCCTGCTTCTTTTTAGCTTGTCATTTACTTGGTAAATATTCTTCCATTCCATTATTTTGAGCCTATGTGTGTCTTTGCATATGAGATAGGTCTCCTCACTTTAACACATCAATGGTTCCTTACTCTTTATCCAGTTTGTCAGTCTGTCTTTTAATTGGGGCATTTAGTCCATTTACATTTAAGGTTAATATTTTTATGTGTGAATTTCATACTGTCATTTTGCAGTGAGCTGGTTATTTTGCCCATTAGTTGATGCAGTTTCTTCATAGCATCGATGGTCTTTAGAGTTTGGCATGTTTTTGCAGTGGCTGGTACTGGTTGTTCCTTTCCATGTTTAGTGCGTCCTTCAGGAGCTCTTGTAAGGCAAGTCTGGTGGTTACAAAATCTCTCAGTATTTGCTTGTCTGTAAAGGATTTTATTTCTCCTTCACTTATGAAGCTTAGTTTGGTTGGATATGAAATTCTGGTTTGAAAATTATTTTCTTTAAGAATGTTGAATATTGATCCCCACTCTCTTCTGGCTTGTAGGATTTCCACCGAGAGATCCACTGTTAGTGTGATGGGTTTCCCTTTGTGGGTAACCCGACCACCTTTCTCTCTGGCTGCCCTTAACCATTTTTCCTTCATTTCAACCTTGGTGAATCTGAAGATTGTGTGTCTTGCAGTTGCTCTTCTTGAGGAGTATCCTAGGGGTGTTCCCTATATTTCCTGAATTTGAATATTGACTTACCTTGTTAGGTTGGGGAAGTTCTCCTGGATAATATCCTGAAGAGTGTTTTCCGTATGAAATGGAAATGACTCCCCATCCTGCTTTGGCTCGCCCTCAGTGGGCTGCACCCCCTGTCCAACTGGTCCCAATGAGATGAATCAGTTACCTCAGTTGGAAATGCAGAAATCACCTGCCTTCTGCATTGATCTCACTGAGAGCTGCAGACTGGAGCTCTTCCTATTCGGTCATCTTGCCAACAATCTCTATTGTACTCTTATACTTGCATTATTTGGGATTTACTCACTAACATTACAGTTTGAGTATTTTAGATTTGACTATGTTTACTTTTATCTATCAGTTTTATACTTGTATATGTTTTCACATTGTTACTTACTATCTTTTGTTTCAACTCAAAGATTTCTCTTTAGTATTTCTTGTGAGGCTGGTCTTGTAATTATAAACTCCTTCAGCTTTTGTTTGGCTTGGAATGTGTCCATCTCTTCTTTATTACTGAAAAAGAGCTTTGCAGGGTATAATATTCTTGGTTGACATTTTTTTTTTTCATAATCACTTTGAATATGTCATCCCACTAACTTTCTCCTGGCTTATAAGTTTGCTGTTGATAAGTCCATTGACAGCTTTATGGGATATTGTAATGTTTAACACTTTCATTTCCTTGCATCATTCAAAATTTTATCTTTATCTTTGACTTTTGACATTTTCATTATAATATATCTTAGATTATTCTTTCTTTGAATTAATTTTTCTTAAGGTCTTCTGGGCTTACTGCATCTGTATGTTCATATCCCTGCCAAGATTTGGAAGGTTTACAGATAATATTTCTTTAAATAAGCTTTTTGCCTGTTTGAATCTTTTATCTCCTTTGATTATTACCATAATTCATGTATTTGTGTGTTTCATGGTTGCCCAATTAGCTATGCTTTCTTAACTTTTATAAATCATATATTTTTTATTTTCTTAATTGGCCAATTTCCAATAACCTGTTTTTGATTTTGTTAAATTTTTTATTATGCATGATCAAGTTTGTTGTTGAAACTGTCTACTGAATTTTTCAGTGGTTCCATTTTATTCTTCAGATTCAGGATTTCTGATTCTTTTGTACGGTATCCATTATCTTTATTATATCATTCTATTCATATATTGTTTTCCCAATTTCATTTAGTTGTGTATCTGTACGTTTTCACATCTTATCGAGCCTAAAGATGATTCTTTTGAATTGTGGCTCAGGGAATTTGCATCTCTCTATTTTTTGGTTAATTATTTGAACTTTACTAGTATTTTGGTGGTATCATGTTTTCTTAATTATTTGTTATCCATGTAGCTTTTTGTCAACATCTTATTATTTCAAAAAAAAAATAATAAGCATCTTTTATTGTTACACACTGGTTTCAACACGTTAAAGTCTCTTTCTATTAGGTACCCATATAGGCTAAAATTGAGACACAGTTTTGTTTCAAGTCCACAGCCAAAGCTTGGATTCTCAAGCCTATTTTAAAAGACACAGCTAAGCATGTCTTCTGTTGAATTCCTTGGTAAACATGCTCCTAATTTCAGATGGAGTTTGAGAAGGGCTGCTGTCAGTTAACAAGGTCATTTCAAGATCCACAAGGTGACCAACGTCGGGGCATCAGCCTATAGGGACACTGATCAACCTGCCTCCCTCCAGATCCTCAGGTTGGCAGAACCACTCTAAGTCCACACCCTAGAGTGAAAAGGACTGAGATCGGGATGTTTGAGGATTCAGAGTTTGGCAAGCCTGCCACGTGGACTCAGATGGGCATATCTCCTGGTGGGACACCAGCTGGACAGAACTACTCCAAGACTAAGGATGGAATGCACTCAAACGTAGCATCATAACTAATGTAGAACCTACTGTGGGACCTATGTTGGCAATCCTAACCTAGCAGTACGAGCTAGTGAGACTCTCAGTAGTACCCTATGTGTGCAGGATTGCTTGCATACCACAGCTGGTAGAAACTGGAACTAAATTTCAGGGCCCCTTCAGAAGCTGCCATGGGGAAGAGGCCAGCAAGCTTGTCCAGGTGCATCTCCCATGAGTTCCCTGCACAGGTGGGGTAATTCTGGAGCTATTTCAGAGAGCAGCTGCAGACAAGACAAAACCTTTTTATTATCTGCTGTAGGATGGAGGCCAGAAAGCCTGTCCATTTGGCACAAATGACTGCATCTCCCAGCAGTTTTTTTCTGCCATCAGTACTGATGTTAGGCTGTACACTTGGGGGGCTGGAGTCAAGCTTCAGGGATCCTTCAGGGTCTGCTGTGGGATGGATGTTGGCAAGTCCATCATGGTGGCACAGATAGAGGATTCTTCCAACTAGTTACTGTATAGATGGTATAGCTCCCTGAATATTGCAGAGAGGGCCTGGAGCTGAGACAGAGCTCCTAAAGGATCTGCTATGAGGCAGAAGCTGGTAAGTCTGTCCTGGTGGCTCAGACTGGAATGTTTCCTACCAGTTCTCTGCATTAACATTGAACAAGTTATGTAACTAACAGCTTAGTACTTCAGTTACATCAACATAAAATTGGGATGGTACTAATACCTAACTCAAAGGGATTGTCTATTTCTAGAATGTAACTTTTATGAATTACAGATGTAGGCTCTTTAACTGCTGTAACACTAACTCCTAGAACAGTGGCTAGAACTTAGTTGGTACTAAATAAACATTTGCTGAATAAAATAATTTTATGCGTAAATTCTTGGAAATCACTTAGAATAATGTATGTAGATATTATTAGTCAAGCACCTTAATATTATCATGTGTACAGTAGGTATCAGATTAAATATCACTTCCTCAGGGAACTGAATCTTAACTACTCTCACTAACTAAATGAACACAACCAACTTAAAATTTTTAATTCCCCCAAATAAGGATTAAATAAAGAGAAAACACTAAATAGTTTAGGCAGCTCAAAAAAGAAATAGTAAATGCTTACTATGCACTACTTTACCAGGGTCAAATTAGAATTTTTATTAAAAATATTTCACAAGAGTGATGTCCACAAAATGGCAGGGTAGGCATTACACACTTCCATCCCCCAACATAAATACTGGAAAAAAAAAAAAAAAAAAAAAAAACAGAAACTGTTAGAAACAACTTGGTGAGAATTCTGAAAAAGCTGTCAAAGGTTTACAGCAAATATGCAAACACTAAATACAGTAAAGTTAAGATAATACAGTAGGAAAGCTTTATAATACTTTTAATTGAGCTTGCCTTATTTTCTTTCTGGTTTGTCAAGAGTATAAAAGAGAGCAGCCTGTATTCCTAGTACAGGATACTAGGTCCCGTCTATGAAGGAACAGAACAAATCCTAATCACAAATTGTTTGGATAGGTCTTTTCTAACGTCTATGAAGGCTACTTGAAAAAGCTATGGAAGGCACTTGTCTCTGTTTGGCCCTACGTCAGAACACACCCATGCCAAAAAAGTGATAGGCATTGCTCAAAAACGTTATAATATGAACAAACAGCTCTCAGAAATTTGAGAGAAATTAAGGTTGTACCCTATAGTAGCCCAACTAAAACCTAAGAGGAAAAGCCAGGGAGAGAGAGACTTTGCAAAATGAGGTCAATCTAAATTCCCCATGTATGTTGGGGAATTTAGAAAGCTGCAATTATCTTCAGAGCAACACATCTACTCAGAAAATCCTGAGAAAATCTGTAGTTTTCACCTAAATGTATGGGTAAATTTTTGGAAGTCACTTAGAATAATGTATACACATATTATGAGCCATAGTATGTTAATATTATCCTGCATGCTGTAGGTATCAGTTCAAATATCATTTCAACGGGGAACTGTTCCTTAACTACTCTCACTAACTAGGTTAACACACCAAACGATAATTTTTAATTCCCCATAGTTAGGCTTAAAAAAAGAAAAACATTAAATAATTGGACCGAAAATGTTACGAGACAAGTGAACCACTATTATCTTAAACTTTTTAAAATGAAGCAGATGGAAAGAAAGGAGGAGAATCTTACTTTTTGTATTACTACATTATAATATTTAGTTGTCTGGTTTTTAACAAAAAGTTTCAAGGAGTTTAAAGTAACTGAAAAATATGGTCCATTTATACAAAAGAAAAAAAGGGTAGAAGCCATCCTGTGATATCACAGGCTTTGGATTTGCTAAACAAAGACTTTAACTCTTCTGAATGCATTCAAAGAGATAAAGTAAGTCATAGAGAAAGACCTAAAAATAATCGAGGAAAATATTGTATAAAATGAGAATATCAATAAAGGGATAAAAATTATAGAAAGGAAGAAAAGAGAAATATGGAGCTAAACATTACATTAATTGATATCAAAATTTAATACAGGAGTTCAAAAGCAGATTTAAAAATGGAGAAGAAAGGATAAATGAAATGGAAGATGAGAGAATTAAGATTATACAGTTTGAGGAGAAAAAGTTCATAGAGAATGAAGGAAGTTGAATAGAGCATAAGGACCACATGAGACACCATGCAGAGGGCTTCATAGAATAAAACTAAGAAATAAAAGAAAAGAAAAAACAGAGTTAATTTTTGAAAAAATGGTGGCCCAAACATCTCAAATTTGATGAAATACGTGTATCTACACACCAAATAACATCAACAAACTCCAGGTAGAATAAACTCAGTGTCCCACAATGAGACACATTATATTCAAATTGTTGAAAGCCAAAGGAAAATCATCTTGAAAGCAGTCAAAGAAAGGTGACTTAATCCTGTAGAAGGGATGCTCAATAAGATTTATAGCCACTTTCTCATCGGAAACCATGGAGATCAGAAAACAGTGTGATAACATACTTACAGTAAGGAAATAAAAAATAGGGAAAACCAAGAATTCTAAACCAGAAAGAAATTGTTCTTAGAAGTGAGGAATAAATTAAGACAGTCTCAGATAAACAAAACCTGAAGGAATTTGTTATCACTAGACCTTTCCTACAAGAAAACTAAATGTGGTGTTTTGGGTTACAATGAAAAGACACTAGACAGTAGCCTACAATTATATGAAAAAATAAAGACATCTGTTATGATTAATATATGAGTAAATATAAAAGCCATTATTATTGTATTTTGGTTTATAACTTTATTTATTTTCTAAAAGATTTAAAGGTCATTTTTTATAAAGTCATTATAAATATGTTCTTGGGCATAAGAATGACCAAAGATAAAATTTGTGGCAAGAACAACATAAAGGGAAGACAGAATTATAGAGCAGCATAGTTTTATCATGCTATCAAAATTAAATTGCTAACAATTCAAACCAGATTGCTATAAATTTAAGGTGTTAAATATGATTCTCAGAGTAATCACAAAACTATCTAAAATATATACGTGAAGAGTGACACAAATACAAAAATGGTTCACTAAAAAATTCAAATAAACAAATAAAAAGCTGTACTAGAGAAAATGAGGGATTTGTAAAGCATATGACATACAGAAGACAAATAGCAAAATAAAAAAAAAGAAAGTCCTTTTTATCACTAATTACATTACATGTAAGTAGATTAAAATATCTATTCAAAAGGGAGATTGGTAGACTGGATTTTTTTAAATGATCAAACTATGCGGATTCCACAAAAGACTACTAATTTTAGAATTTTCTTAGTCCATTTCTGTTATAACAAAGTGCCACAGACTGGGTAGCACATTATATATATATAAGTGTGTGTGTGTGTGTGTGTGTGTGTGTGTACTATATAAAAATTTACACTCTATGTGTATATACATGCTATGTGTATATATTGTATTATATAATATATACACTATATAGTATATATATTATGTGTATATATAGTATATATAAAGTGTATTTATATATTATATTACATATCACTGTATAGAGTATATATTATGTGTATATATTAATTATATAATATATTATATAATGTAGTATATTATGTATATACAATATATACACAGGTATATATAGTATATGTATGTAGAGCAATACATACATCTTGAAAGCAGCCAAAGAAAGATAAAATTGAGTGTGTGTGTGTGTGTATAAATGTGTGTGTGTGTGTGTGTGTGTGTATATATACATATATAGCTTCGAAATCTGAGAATTTTTTTTTTTTTGAGGCGGAGTCTCGCTCTGTCGCCTGGACTGGAGTGCAGTGGCCAGATCTCAGCTCACTGCAAGCTCCGTCTCCTGGGTTTGCACCATTCTCCCGCCTCAGCCTCCCGAGTAGCTGGGACTACAGGCGCCCGCCACCTCGCCCGGCTAGTTTTTGTATTTTTAGTAGAGACGGGGTTTCACTGTGTTAGCCAGGATGGTCTCGATCTGCTGACCTCGTGATCCGCCCATCTCGGCCTCCCAAAGTTCTGGGATTACAGGCTTGAGCCACCGCGCCCGGCCAAAATCTGAGAATTTCAAGATTAAGGCAGCAGCATTGCTTCCTTGTGAGGACCTGTTCCATCATTGATGTCTACTCATCATAGCATTCTTACATTTGAAGGCAGAAGGGCTAAAAGGAGTAAATTCTTTCTGTGACATCATTTGTAATGTCACAAACTCATTCACTGTGAATTCCTCATGAATTAATCACTTCCAAAAGGGTCTCAACTTTTAATATCACCACAATAGTTATGGAGTTTCAATATGAATTTTAGAAGAGACACCACATTAAAATCAAAACAAGATTCATAGAGACACGTAGGTTGAAAGTGAAAGGATGGCAAATCAATGTCCTAGGGCTGCCATTAAAAAGTATCACAAACTACAAACTAGCATACTAAAACAAGAAGAATGTATTGTCTGACACTTCTGGAGGCAACAAGTTCAAAACCCAAATATTGGTAGAGTCGTCCTTCCTCCAAAGATTTTATGGGAGAATATTTCCTTGTTGTTTTCAGCTTCAGGATGCTTCAGGCACTAATTAGCTTTCTGCAGTGTAACTCTTTTTTTTTTTTTTTTTTTATACTTTAAGTTCTAGGGTACATGTGCATAACGTGCAGGTTTGTTACATATGTATATTTGTGCCATGTTGGTGTGCTGCACCCATCAACTCGTCAGCACCCATCAATTCATCATTTATATCATGTATCACTCCCCAATGCAATCCCTCCCCCGTCCCCCCTCCCAATGATAGGCCCCGGTGTGTGATGTTCCCCTTCCCGAGTCCAAGTGATCTCATTGTTCAGTTCCCACCTGTGAGTGAGAACATGCGGTGTTTGGTTTTCTCTTCTTGTGATAGTTTGCTAAGAATGATGGTTTCCAGCTGCATCCATGTCCCTACAAAGGACGCAAACTCATCCTTTTTTATGGCTGCATAGTATTCCGTGGTGTATATGTGCCACATTTTCTTAATCCAGTCTGTCACGGATGGACATTTGGGTTGATTCCAAGTCTTTGCTATTGTGAATAGTGCTGCAATAAACATACATGAGCATGTGTCTTTGTAGTAGAATAATTTATAATCCTTTGGGTATATACCCAGTAGTGGGATGGCTGGGTCATATGGTACATCTAATTCTAGATCCTTGAGTAATTGCCATACTGTTTTCCATAATGGTTGAACTAGTTTACAATCCCACCAACAGTGTAAAAGTGTTCCTGTTTCTCCACATCCTCTCCAACAACTGTTGTTTCCTGATTTTTTAATGATTGCCATTCTAAGAGCCCGCATTGCCAAGACAATCCTAAGTCAAAAGGACAAAGGTGGAGGTGTCACGCTACCTGACTTCAATCTATACTACAAGGCTACAGTAACCAAAACAGCATGGTACTGGCACCAAAACAGAGATATAGACCAATGGAACAGAACAGAGTCCTCAGAAATAATACCACACATCTACAGCCATCTGATCTTTGACAAACCTGAGAGAAACAAGAAATGGGGAAAGGATTCCCTATTTAATAAATGGTGCTGGGAAAATTGGCTAGCCATAAGTAGAAAGCTGAAACTGGATCCTTTCCTTACCCCTTATACGAAGATTAATTCAAGATGGATTAGAGACTTAAATGTTATACCTAATACCATAAAAACCCTAGAAGAAAATCTAGGTAGTACCATTCAGGACATAGGCATGGGCAAGGACTTCATGTCTAAAACACCAAGAGCAACGGCAGCAAAAGCCAAAATTGACAAATGGGATCTCATTAAACTAAAGAGCTTTTGCACAGCAAAAGAAACTACCATCAGAGTGAACAGGCAACCTACAGAATGGGAGAAAAATTTTGCAATCTACTCATCTGACAAAGGGCTAATATCCAGAATCTACAAAGAACTCAAACAAATTTACAAGAAAAAAAACAAACAACCCCATCAAAAAGTGGGCAAAGGATATGAACAGACATTTCTCAAAAGAAGACATTCATACAGCCAACAGACACATGAAAAAATGCTCATCATCACTCGCCATCAGATAAATGCAAATCTGCAGTGTAACTCTTATTGCAGCTTCCCATACTCTGTGTGTGTGTCTCTTCTTATATGGACTCGAGTCATATTGAATTGGAGCCAACTCTAACAATCTTATATTAACTTGATTACAACTACAAACACCTTACTTCAAAGTAAGGCCATATGTATATGCAACTGGGGTTAAAGCTTCAATTTATTATTTATTATTAGAGACACAGGATAACACATAACAGATAGAAAAAGATATTTCATTACAATTGTAACCAAAACAGAGCTTAAGGAGACATACTATATGACAAAATAAAATTTAATCTAACTATTACAAAAGATATCAGACATTATGCACAGATATGTTTCAATTCATCAAGAAGTTATAAATATTATAAACATGTATGCACAAAAGAACACCAAATTATAAGCAGCAAACATTGACAGAATTGAGTGGATAAATAGACTGTTCTAAAATGATAGTTGGATACTTCAATACATCATTTTTAATAACATACTAACTATATGGGTGATCAATAAAGTAATATAAAACTTGACCAACACCGTAAACCATGTGCAACTGTCAGACATATGTAAAACACTACACCCAATAACTCACAATATATCTACTTCTTATTGTACACAAAACATTGTCAATAATAAATCATGTATTAGGCCACAAAAAAAGTTTCAATGCATTTACAAATATTGAATTCATGCAAAGTATCACCCTGATCACAACACATAAAGCTGAAAATCAAAAACAAAAGAAAAACTGAAATATCATAAATATGTTAAAATTAAACAATTTTTTAACAACCAATAGATCAAAGAATATATCACAAGCAAACTTAGAAAATACTTTGGAATCAATAACAGTGAAAACACAACATGCCACAACATATGGGGAGAAATGAAAGCAGTGCTCAACAGAAAGTTTATAGCTATAAATGTTAACATTAAAAAAGAACAATTTTAAATCAATAACTTAATATTACATCTTAAGAAACTAGAAAAACAGGAACAAACTAACCCAAAGCTGAAGAAGGAAGAAAATAATAAAGAATAGACATTAAATAAATGAAACAGAGAATAGAGAAACAATAGAGAAAAACAATGAAACCAAGAGTTGGTATTTTGAAAAGATAAACAAAGTTGACAAATCCCTAACTATGTTATGTAATAAAAAGAGATAAGATTAAAATAATTGAAATACAGGGACAGTACTACTGATTTCACAGAAATAAATATGTTACAAAGGAATAACATGAAGAATTATACACTAATCAAGTTGACAAGCTAAATACAATACAAAAAGTTTTATAAATAAGCAGCGTATAGAGACTGAAACATGAAAAAATAAGAAATTTGATAAGACCTATAACTCATTAAGAGATGAAATCCATAGCCAAAAACTTCCCAAGAAAGCAAAGCCCAAGACCAGATAGATCCACTAGAGAATTCTAACAAACATGTAAAGAATTAACACCAATCTTTCTAAAACTTCCAAAAAATTAAAGAGGATGGAAACTTCCTAACTCATTTCTTTAGGTCAGCATTACCCTTATATGAAAACAAAGACAGTGCAAATAAGAAAACTACAGAACAATATCCCTTATGAATATTAATGCAAAATGTTGCAATAAAATGTAAGCAAATTGAATTAAATAGCATATTTAAAGCATTATATACCATGAAAAAGTATGATTTCTTCCAGAAAATATGTTCAATATATGCACTTTATTATGTATGATACACCAAATTAACAAATAAGGAGGGAAGAGTCATATGATTATATTAATTGATGCAGAAAAAGCATTTGACAAAATTCAACACTTTTTTATAATATAGACATTCTAGAAATAGAAGGAAACTACCTCAAAATAATGAAGACCATATATCGCAAATCCACAGCTGACATCATACTCATTGGTGAAAGGCTTGAAAGCATTGATGCCTACTTTGACCACTTATACACAGTATAGTTCTGGAAGTCCTATACAGAGGAATTAGGTAAATCAAAACCCAGAAGGCAACAAAATAGGAAATTAAAAAATGAAATTGTCTCTAATTATGGTTAACATAATGTTATATATTAAAATTTTCTAAAAGTTTTACCAAATAAAGTGTGAGAACAAATAAACAAATTCAGCAACATTACAGATAACAAAATTAACACACAAAATTATTTGTTTCTGCACATTAATCACAAAAAATATGAAAAGTTAAGAAAACCATTGCATTTACAGTAGCAACAAAAAGAATAAAATACTTACTATCGAACTTAACCACATAAGTAAAAATCGTGTGCACTGAAAACTGCAAAACATTGTCAAAACCATTATAGAAGGCAAACAAATGGAAGAATACCATATTTTATGAATTGGAAAAATTAAAAATAAAAATATTGGTACCAACAAACAATAACTATGAATTCAATGAAATCCCTATAAAAATTCCATGACTTTTTTTTGCAAAAATAGAAATAACCATCCAAAATCCATACAGAATCATATGGGATCTTGAATAGTCAAAGTATTCTTGAAAAAGAACAAAAAAACTTGAGTCTCAGACTTCTTGATTTCAAAACTTACTATAAAGCAATGAAAATCAAAACAGTATGGTACTGGCATAAAAAACACATATAAGACAATGAAATAATAAACAGAACTCCAAAATAAACCATCACCTATGTGGTAAAACATATTTTTGCAAGGATGACAAGACCACTCAATGAAGAAAGGATGGTCTTTTCAACAAATACTGCTAACATGCAAAACAATGATGATATACCTTTACCATATACCACACAAAAATTTACTGAAAATGGTTCCATCACCCAAAGTTAAGAGCTAAAACTATAAAATTACTAAAAGAAAGCACTCTGGGCAATCTTCATGACATTGGATTTGACAACGCAAAAAAAAAAAAAAAAAGCACAAAGAACAAAAGAAAAACTAGATAAATGAAGCACTTTTATACATCAAAGAGCACTATGAACAGAGTAATAATGAATCCAACTATTGAAAGAAGTATCTGCAAAGTATCAAATATATGTGATAATGAATTAAAATCCAGAATACATAAAGAACTCAACTAAAAAAAAAAAATAAAATTGGGCAAATAATTGAATAGACTTTTTTTTTTTCAAAGAAGATATACAAATGGCCAGAAAGAACATCAAAATGCTAAATTTCAGTAGTCCTTAGAGAAATGAAATCAAGACCACAATGATATAGCAGCTCACATACATTAAGATAGTTGTAATTTTTCAGAATAGGAAAAAAAAAATAAGTGTTTTTGATGATGTGCAGAAACTGGAAGGTACTCACATTGCTGGTGAGAATGTAAAACAGTGCAGGAGCTGTAGAAAACAGAATACCAGATTCTCAAATACTAAACAGAATTAACGTATGATCTACCACTTCCACTTCTGTTTATATACTTAAAGAATCAAAAGCAGAGAATAGAACAGATATTTACTCATCCATGTTCATAGTAGCATGATTTATAATAACCACACAATGTAGAAGCAAACCAAAGATCCATAGACAGATAAATGAATAAATTAAAGGTAGTTATGTTCATCTGTTCATCTATTTGAGATTTCATAGCAAAATACCACAAATAGGTAGCTTAAACAACAGAAATTTATTTTCTTAGTAGTTCTAGAAATTGTAAGTCCAATATCAAAGTGCCAGCATGGTGTTTTGTGAGATATCCCTCCTTGGGTTACATATGGCCTTGTTCTTGCTGTGTCCTCATGTGGTAGATAACCTCATCTTATAGCTTCACCCTTAGGACTCCTAATTTTAATTATCTCATAAATAACCTATCTTCAATTGCAGTAACATTGGCAGTTAGGGCCGGGCGCGGTGGCTCAAGCCTGTAATTCCAGCACTTTGGGAGGCCGAGACGGGCGGATCATGAGGTCAGGAGATCGAGACCATCCTGGCTAACACGGTGAAACCCCGTCTCTACTAAAAACTACAAAAAACTAGCCGGGCAAGGTGGTGGCACCTGTAATCCCAGCTACCCGGGAGGCTGAGGCAGGAGAATGGCGTGAACCCGGGAGGCGGAGCTTGCAGTGAGCTGAGATCTGGCCACAGCACTCCAGCCTGGGTGACAGAGCGAGACTCCGTCTAAAAAATAAATAAATAAATAAATAAAATAAAATAAGATAAAATAAAAAAATTCAACATTGGCAGTTAGGAATTTGACATATAAATTAGAGGCAGAACTCAATTTAGCCCACAGCAGTGATAGACACGTACAATGAAATATTATGAGCTTTAAAAAGGAATACAATTTTGATACATACTTCAACATAAATAAACCTTGAAGACATCATAAGTAAAAAAAAAAAAAAAAAAAAAAAAAAAAAAAAAAAAAGAATGTCAAAAATGACAAATATTCCTTTCATTTCACTTAAATGAAGTACCTAGAATAGTCAAATTTATAGAAATAAAAAGTACAGCACTGGCTGCTAGAGACTGGAAGAATAGGAGAATGGAGAGTTAGTAAAAAATGTCTAGAGAGTTCCAGTGGGAGAAAATGAAAAAGTCTAAGAAATAAAAGGTAGTGATGGTTGTACAACAATGTGAATATACTTACTATCACAAAATAGTATGCTTAAAATAGTTATAACAGTAATTTTTATGCTATGTATATTTAAGCATAATTTTAAAAAAATTGAAAATAGGAAAATTACTACCAACCATACAGAAATAAAAAATTGTCAGACTATGAATAATTGTACACTGGCAAATTAGATAAATTAGATTAAATGAAAAAAATCTAGAAATATACAAATAACCTAATCTGATGTAAGAAGGAATTGGAAATTTCCAACAACTATAACAACAACAAAAAAGAATAAATTATTTATTTAAAAGCTCCACATTAAATGTCTATATCACAAAGTCTGAAAGAGCAGAAATAGACTATATAAGGTCACACTTCACGGAAGTAGAGAAACAGAAAAAACCAAACCCACACCCAGAAGTAAAGAAATAACCAAGATCAGAGAAGAATTAATTGAAATTAAGAAAAAAAGTACAAAGAATAAATGAAACAAAAAGCTGCTGCTTTGAAAGGATTGATAACATTGATAGACCATTAGCAAAGTTAACCAAGAAAAGAGGAGAGAAGATACAAATAATCTCAATTAGAAATGAAACAGAAGATATTACAACTGATACCACAGAAATACAAAAGATTATTAAAGGTTGCTAGCAACACCTTTACATGCATAAACTAGAAAACCCAGAGGAAACAAATAAATTCCTGTAAATATACAACCTTCCTAGTTTAAACCAGGAAGAAATGCATACTCTGAACAGACTGATAACAAGCAGCAAGATTGAAATGGGAATTTAAAAGTTACCAAAAAAAGTCCAGGACCAGGAAGATTCATAGCTGAATTCTATCAGACATTTAAAGAAAAATTGGTACCAATCCTATTGACACTATACCAAAAGATAGAGAAAGAGGGAATCATCCCTAAATCATTCAATGAAACCAGTATCACCCTAATTCCAAAACCAGGAAAGGACATATCAACAACAACAACAAACTACAGACCAATAACTCTGACAAACATAGACACAAAAATCATCAACAAAATGCTAGCTAAAGGAATCCAACAGCATATCAAAATGATAATCTACCACAATCAAGTGAGTTTCATATGAGAGATTCAGGGATTGTTTAACAGACACAAGTCAATAAATGTGAGACACCATGTAAAGAGAATTAAAAACAAAGATCACAGGATCATCTCAACAGACACAGAAAAAAAAAAAAAAAAAAAAAAAAAAAAAAAAAACATTTGACAAAATCCAGCATTTCTATATTATTAAAACACTCAGAAAAATTGGCATAGAAGGGATATACCTTAAGGTAATAAAAGTCATCTGTGAGAAACTCACAGCCAACCTTATACTGAGTGGGTAAAAGTTGAAAGCATTCCCCCTGAAAACTGGAAGAAGGATGTCCACTTTCACAACTTCTCTTCGACATAGTACCAGAAGTCCTACACAGGACAGACAAGAGAAAGGAATAAAAGGTATCCAAATCAGTAAAGAAGAATTCAAGCTGTCACTGTTTGTTGATGACATGATTGTATACCTAAAAAACCCTAAAGACTCCTCCAAAAAGCTCCTAGGACTGGTAAATTGATTCAGCAAAGTTTCTGGAAAAAAAAAAAAATGATGTACATAAATCAGTAGCTCTGCTATACACCAATAGTGACCAAGCTGAGAATCAAATAACCTGCACGTTATGCACATGTACCCTAGAACATAAAGTATAAAAAAAAAGTTCAACCTCTTTTACAACAGCTGCAAAACAAAAAACAAACAACCAACAACAACAACAACAACAAACCTTTGAACTATACCTAACCAAGGAGGCAAAAGACATCTACAAGGAAAACTGCGGAAAGGCTGGAAGAAACCATAGATGACACAAACAAATGGAAACACACCCCATGATCATGAATGAGTAGAATTAATATTGTGAAAATGACCATACTGCCCAAAGCAATCTACAAATTCAATGCAATTCCCGTTAAAATACCACCATCATTCATCACAGAACTAGAGAAAACTATCCTAAAATTCATGTGAAATCAAAAAAGAGCTCACATAGTGAAACCAAGACTAAGCAAAATTTAAAAAATTGGTATTAAAATAGGCATAGAGACCAATGGAACAGAATAGAGAAGCCAGAAATAAAAGCCAAATACTTGTAACCAACTGATCTTCGTTAAAGCAGACAAAAACGTAAAATGGGGAAAAGACACTCTTCATCAAATGGTGCTGAGATAATTGGCAAGCCACAAGTAGAAGAATGAAACTGGATCTTCATCTCTTACCTTATACAAAAATCAACTCAAAATGAACCAAAGACTTAAATCTGAGACCAAAAACCATAAAAATTTTGGACGATAACATCAGAAACATCCTCCTAGACACTGGGTTAGGCAAAGATTTCATGACTAAAAATGCAAGGCAAATGAAACAAAAACAAAGATGAATAGATGGCACTTAATTAATCTAAAAAGCTTCTGTACAGCAAAAGAAATAATCAACAGGATAAACAGACAACCCACAGAGTGGGAGAAAATCTTTGCAGTATCTACATCCAACAAAGGACTAATATCCAGAAACCATAACTAACTCTAATAAATCAGTAAGTAAAAAACAAACAATCTCATCCAAAAAGTGGGTTAAGAATATGAATAGAGAATACTCAAAAGAAGATATACAAATGATCAACAAACATAAAAAAAGCTCAACAGGGGGAGGGGCAAGATGGCCGAATAGGAACAGCTCCAGTCTCCAACTCCCAGCGCCAGCGACACAGAAGACCGGTGATTTCTGCATTTTCAACTGAGGTACTGGGGACATCTCACAAGGGAGTGCCGGACAATCAGTGCCGGTCAGCTGCTGCAGCCTGACCAGCGAGAGCTGAAGCAGGGCGAGGCATCACCTCACCTGGAAAGTGCAAGGGGGAAGGGAATCCCTTTTCCTAGCCAGGGGAACTGAGACACACAATACCTGGAAAATCGGGTAACTCCCACACCAATACCGCGCTTTAAGCAATGGACACACCAGAAGAATATATCCCTCACCAGGCCGGGAGGGTCCCATGCCCAGGGAGCCTCCCTCATTGTTAACACAGCAGTCTGTGGTGATCTAACCACAAGGCAGCAGTGAGGCTGGGGGAGGGGCACCCGCCATTGCTGAGGCTTAAGTAGGTAAACAAAGCCGCTGGGAAGCTCGAATTGGGTGGAGCTCACAGCAGCTCAAGGAAACCTGCCTGTCTCTATAGACTCCACCTCTGGGGGCAGGGCTCAGCTAAAAAACAACAGGGGAAACAGCAGAGGCCTGAGCAGACACAAACGACTCTGTCTGACAGCTTTGAAGAGAGCAGTGGATCTCCCAACACAGAGGTTGAGATCTGAGAACGGACAGACTGCCTGCTCAAGTGGGTCACTGACCACTGAGTAGCCTAACTGGGAGACATCCCCCACTAGGGGCAGTTTGACACCCCACACCTCACAGGGTGGAGTACACCCCTGAGAGGAAGTTTCCAAAGTAAGAATCAGACAGGTACACTCGCTGTTCAGCAATATTCTATCTTCTGCAACCTCTGCTGCTGATACCCAGGCAAACAGGGTCTGGAGTGGACATCAAGCAATCTCCAACAGACCTATAACTGAGGGTCCTGACTGTCAGAAGGAAAACTATCAAACAGGAAGGACACCTATACCAAATCCCCATCAGTACATCACCATCATCAAACACCAGAGACAGATAAAACCACAAAGATGGGGAAAAAACAGGACAGAAAAGCTGGAAATTCAAAAAATAAGAGCGCATCTCCCCCTGCAAAGGAGCGCAGCCCATCACCAGCAACGGATTGAAGCTGGTCAGAGAATGACTTTGACGAGATGAGAGAAGAAGGCTTCAGTCCATCAAACTTCTCAGAGCTAAAGGAGGAATTACGTACCCAGCGCAAAGACACTAAAAATCTTGAAAAAAGAGTGGAAGAATTGACAGCTAGACTAATTAATCCAGAGAAGGTCATAAACGAAATGACAGAGATGAAAACCATGATATGAGAAATACATGACAAATGCACAAGCTTCAGTAACCGACTCGATCAACTGGAAGAAAGTATCAGCGATTGAGGATCAAATGAATGAAATGAAGCGAGAAGAGAAACCAAAAGAAAAAAGAAGAAAAAGAAATGAACAAAGACTGCAAGAAGTATGGGATTATGTAAAAAGACCAAAACTACGTCTGATTGGGGTGCATGAAAGTGAGGGGGAAAATGGAACCAAGTTGGAAAACACTCTTCAGGATATCATCCAGGAGAATTTCCCCAACCTAGTAGGGCAGGACAACATTCAAATTCAGGAAATACAGAGAACACCACAAAGATAATCCTCGAGAAGAGCAACTCCAAGACACATAATTGCCAGATTCACCAAAGTTGAAATGAAGGAAAAAATCTGAAGGGCAGCCAGAGAGAAAGGTTGGGTTACCCACAAAGGGAAGCCCATCAGACTAACAGCAGATCTCTCGGCAGAAACTCTACAAGCCAGAAGAGAGTGGGGGCCAATATTCAACGTTCTTAAAGAAAAGAATTTTAAACCCAGAATTTCATATCCAGCCAAACTAAGTTTCATCAGTGAAGGAGAAATAAAATCCTTCACAGATAAGCAAATGCTTAGAGATTTTGTCACCACCAGGCCTGCCTTACAAGAGACCCTGAAGGAAGCCCTAAACATGGAAAGGAACAACCGGTACCAGCCATTGCAAAAACATGCCAAAATGTAAAGACCATCGAGGCTAGGAAGAAACTGCATCAACTAACGAGCAAAATAACCAGTTAATATCATAATGGCAGGATCAAGTTCACACAGAACAATATTGACCTTAAATGTAAATGGACTAAATGCTCCAATTAAAAGACACAGACTGGCAAACTGGATAAAGAGTCAAGACCCATTAGTCTGCTGTATTCAGGAGACCCATCTCAAATGCAGAGACATACATAGGCTCAAAATAAAGGGATGGAGGAAGATATACCAAGCAAATGGAGAACAAAGAAAAAAGCAGGGGTTGCAATCCTAGTCTCCGATAAAACAGACTTTAAACCATCAAAGATCAAAAGAGACAAAGAAGGCCATTACATAATGGTAAAGTGATCAATTCAACAGGAAGGGCTAACTATCCTAAATATATATGCACCCAATACAGGAGCACCCAGATTCATAAAGCAAGTCCTTAGAGATTTACAAAGAGACTTAGACTCCCATACAATAATAATGGGAGACGTCAACAATCCACTCTCAACATTAGATAGATCAACAAGACAGAAAGTTAACAAGGATATCCAGGAATTGAACTCATCTCTACACCAATCGGACCTAATAGACATCTATAGAACTCTCCACCCCAAATCAACAGAATATACATTCTTCTCAGCACCACATCGCACTTATTCCAAAATTGACCACATAATTGGAAGTAAAGCACTCCTCAGCAAATGTGAAAGAACAGAAATTATAACAAACTGTCTCTCAGACCACAGTGCAATCAAACTAGAACTCAGGACTAAGAAACTCACTCAAAACCACTCAACTACATGGAAACTGAACAACCTGCTCCTGAATGACTACTGGGTACATAACGAAATGAAGGCAGAAATAAAGATGTTCTTTGAAACCAATGAGAACAAAGGTACAACATACCAGAAATTCTGGGACACATTTAAAGCAGTGTGTAGAGGGAAATTTATAGCACTAAATGCCCACAAGAGAAAGCAGGAAAGATCTAAAATGGACACTCTAACATCACAATTAAAAGAACTAGAGAGGCAAGAGCAAACACATTCAAAAGCTAGCAGAAGGCAAGAAATAACTAAGATCAGAGCAGAACTGAAGGAGATAGAGACACAAAAAACCCTCCAAAAAAATCAATGAATCCAGGAGTTGGTTTTTTGAAAAGATCAACAAAATCGACAGACCGCTAGCAAGGCTAATAAAGAAGAAAAGAGAGAGGAATCAAATAGATGCAATAAAAAATGATAAAGGGGATATCACCACTGACCCCACAGAAATACAAACTACCATCAGAGAATACTATAAACGCCTCTACGCAAATCAACGAGAAAATCTAGAAGAAATGGATAATGTCCTGGACACTTACACTCTCCCAAGGCTAAACCAGGAAGAAGTTGAATCCCTGAATAGACCAATAGCAGGCTCTGAAATTGAGGCAACAATTAATAGCCTACCCACCAAAAAAAGTCCAGGACCAGATGGATTCACAGCTGAATTCTACCAGAGGTACAAGGAGGAGCTGGTACCATTCCTTCTGAAACTATTCCAATCAATAGAAAAAGAGGGAATCCTCCCTAACTCATTTTATGAGGCCAACATCATCCTGATACCAAAGCCTGGCAGAGACACAACAAAAAAAGAGAATTTTAGACCAATATCCCTGATGATCAAGCTACTCATTGGTAGCTTGATGGGGATGGCATTGAATCTATAAATAACCTTGGGCAGTATGGCCATTTTCACGATATTGATTCTTCCTATCCATGAGCATGGTATGTTCTTCCATTTGTTTGTGTCCTCTTTGATTTCACTGAGCAGTGGTTTGTAGTTCTCCTTGAAGAGGTCCTTTACATCCCTATTAAGCTGGATTCCTAGGTACTTTATTCTCTTTGAAGCAATTGTGAGTGGAAGTTCATTCCTGATTTGGCTCTCTGCTTGTCTGTTACTGGTGTATAAGAGTGCTTGTGATTTTTGCACATTCATTTTGTATCCTGAGACTTTGCTGAAGTATCTTATCAGCTTAAGGAGATTTTGGGCTGAGACAATGGGGTTTTCTAAATATACAATCATCTCATCTGCAAACAGGGACAATTTGACTTCTTCTTTTCCTAACTGGATACCCTTGATTTCTTTCTCTTGCCTGATTGCCCTAGCCAGAACTTCCAACACTATGTTGAATAGGAGTGGTGAGAGAGGGCATCCCTGTCTTGTGCCAGTTTTCAAAGGGAATTTTTCCAGTTTGTGCCCATTCAGAATGATATTAGCTGTGGGTTTGTCATAAATAGCTCTTGTTATTTTGAGGTACGTTCCATCAATACCGAATTTATTGAGCGTTTTTAGCATGAAGGGCTGTTGAATTTTGTCAAAAGCCTTTTCCGCATCTATTGAGATAATCATGTGTTTCTTATCTTTGGTTCTGTTTATATGCTGGATTATGTTTATTGATTTGCGAATGTTGAACCAGCCTTGCATCCCAGGGATGAAGCCCACTTGATCATGGTGGATAAGCTTTTTGATGTGCTGCTGAATCCGGTTTGCCAGTATTTTATTGAGGATTTTTGCATCAATGTTCATCAGGGATATTGGTCTAAAATTCTCTTTTTTTGTTGTGTCTCTGCCAGGCTTTGGTATCAGGATGATGTTGGCCTCATAAAATGAGTTCGGGAGGATTCCCTCTTTTTCTATTGATTGGAATAGTTTCAGAAGGAATGGTACCAGCTCCTCCTTGTACCTCTGGTAGAATTCAGCTGTGAATCCATCTGGTCCTGGACTTTTTTTGGTGGGTAGGCTATTAATTGTTGCCTCAATTTCAGAGCCTGCTATTGGTCTATTCAGGGATTCAACTTCTTCCTGGTTTAGCCTTGGGAGAGTGTAAGTGTCCAGGACATTATCCATTTCTTCTAGATTTTCTCGTTGATTTGCGTAGAGGCGTTTATAGTATTCTCTGATGGTAGTTTGTATTTCTGTGGGGTCAGTGGTGATATCCCCTTTATCATTTTTTATTGCATCTATTTGATTCCTCTCTCTTTTCTTCTTTATTAGCCTTGCTAGCGTTCTGTCAATTTTGTTGATCTTTTCAAAAAACCAACTCCTGGATTCATTGATTTTTTGGAGGGTTTTTTGTGTCTCTATCTCCTTCAGTTCTGCTCTGATCTTAGTTATTTCTTGCCTTCTGCTAGCTTTTGAATGTGATTGCTCTTGCCTCTCTAGTTCTTTTAATTGTGATGTTAGAGTGTCCATTTTAGATCTTTCCTGCTTTCTCTTGTGGGCATTTAGTGCTATAAATTTCCCTCTACACACTGCTTTAAATGTGTCCCAGAGATTCTGGTATGTTGTATCTTTGTTCTCATTGGTTTCAAAGAACATCTTTATTTCCGCTTTCATTTCCTTATGTACCCAGTAGTCATTCAGGAGCAGGTTGTTCAGTTTCCATGTAGTTGAGTGGTTTTGATTGAGTTTCTTAGTCCTGAATTCTAGTTTGATTGCACTGTGGTCTGAGAGACAGTTTGTTATAATTTCTGTTCTTTTACATTTGCTGAGGAGTGCTTTACTTCCAATTATGTGGTCAATTTTGGAATAAGTACGATGTGGTGCTGAGAAGAATGTATATTCTGTTGATTTGGGGTGAAGAGTTCTATAGATGTCTATTAGGTCCGCTTGGTGCAGAGATGAGTTCAATTACTGGATATCCTTGTTAAGTTTCTGTCTCGTTGATCTGTCTAATGTTGACAGTGGAGTGTTGAAGTCTCCCATTATTATTGTATGGGAGTCTAAGTCTCTTTTTAAATCTCTAAGGACTTGCTTTATGAATCTGGGTGCTCCTGTATTGGGTGCATATATATTTAGGAGAGTTAGCTCTTCCTGTTGAATTGATCCCTTTACCATTATGTAATGGCCTTCTTTGTCTCTTTTGATCTTTGATGGTTTAAAGTCTGTTTTATCAGAGACTAGGATTGCAACCCCTGCTTTTTTTGTTCTCCATTTGCTTGGTAGATCTTCCTCCATCCCTTTATTTTGAGCCTATGTATGTCTCTGCATGTGAGATGGGTCTCCTGAATACAGCAGACTGATGGGTCTTGACTCTTTATCCAGTTTGCCAGTCTGTGTCTTTTAATTGGAATATTTAGTCCATTAACATTTAAGGTCAATATTGTTATGTGTGAACTTGATCCTGCCATTATGATATTAACTGGTTATTTTGCTCATTAGTTGATGCAGTTTCTTCCTAGCCTCGATGGTCTTTACATTTTGGCATGTTTTTGCAATGGCTCGTACCGGTTGTTCCTTTCCATGTTTAGGGCTTCCTTCAGGGTCTCTTGTAAGGCAGGCCTGGTGGTGACAAAATCTCAAAGCATTTGCTTATTTGGAAAGGATTTTATTTCTCCTTCACTTATGAAACTTAGTTTGGCTGGATATGAAATTCTGGGTTGAAAATTCTTTTCTTTAAGAACGTTGAATATTGGCCCCCACTCTCTTCTGGCTTGTAGAATTCCTGCCGAGAGATCTGCTGTTAGTCTGATGGGCTTCCCTTTGTGGGTAACCCAACCTTTCTCTCTGGCTGCCCTTAAGATTTTTTCCTTCATTTCATCTTTGGTGAATCTGGCAATTATGTGTCTTGGAGTTGCTCCTCTGGAGGAGTATCTTTGTGGTGTTCTCTGTGTTTCCTGAATTTGAATGTTGGCCTGCCCTACTAGGTTGGGGAAGTTCTCCTGGATGCTATCCTGAAGAGTGTTTTCCAACTTGGTTCCATTTTCCCCCTCACTTTCAGGCACCCCAATCAGACGTAGATTTGGTCTTTTCACATAATCCCATACTTCTTGCAGTCTTTGTTCATTTCTTTTTCTTCTTTTTTCTTTAGGTTTCTCTTCTCGCTTCATTTCATTCATTGGATCCTCAATCGCTGATACTCTTTCTTCCAGTTGATCTAGTCGGTTACTGAAGCTTGTGCATTTGTCACATATTTCTCGTGTCATGGTTTTCATCTCTGTCATATCGTTTATGATCTTCTCTGCATTAATTAGTCTAGCTGTCAATTCTTCCACTCTTTTTTCAAGATTTTTAGTGTCTTTGCGCTGGATATGTAATTCCTCCTTTAGCTCTGAGAAGTTTGATGGACTGAAGCCTTCTTCTCTCATCTCGTCAAAGTCATTCTCTGACCAGCTTTGATCTGTTGCTGGCGATGGGCTGCGTTCCTTTGCAGGGGGAGATGCACTCTTATTTTTTGAATTTCGAGCTTTTCTGCCCTGCTTCTTCCCCATCTTTGTGGTTTTATCTGTCTCTGGTCTTTGATGATGGTGACGTACTGATGGGGTTTTCGTATAGGTGTCCTTCCTGTTTGATAGTTTTCCTTCTGACAGTCAGAAGGACTGTCTGTTGTTCTGTTGGAGATTGCTTGAAGTCCACTCCAGACCCTGTTTGCCTGGGTATCAGCAGCAGAGGTTGCCGAAGATAGAATATTGCTGAACAGCGAGTGTACCTGTCTGATTCTCCCTTTGGAAGTTTCCTCTCAGGGGTGTACTCCACTCTGTGAGGTGTGGGGTGTCAGACTGCCCCTAGTGGAGGATGTCTCCCAGCTAGGCTACTCCGGGTTCAGGGACCCACCTGAGCAGGCAGTCTGTCTGTTCTCAGATCTCAACCTCCGCGTTGGGAGATCCACGGCTCTCCCCAAAGCTGTCAGACAGAGTCTTTCGCGTCTGCACCAGCCCCCGCTGCTTCCCCTGTTGGTCTTCAGCTGTTCACTGTCCCCAGAGGTGGAGACTAGAGAGACAGGCAGGTTTCCTTGAGCTGCTGTGAGCTCCACCCAGTTCGAGCTTCCCAGAGGCCTTGTTTACCTACTTAAGCCTCAGCAATGGCGGGCACCCCTCCCCCAGCCTCGCTGCTGCCTTGTGGATAGGTCGCGGCAGACTGCTGTGTTAGCAGTGAGGGAGGCTCCGTGGGCTTGGGACCCTCCTGGCCAGGTGTGGGATATATTCTCGTGGTGTGCCTGCTTGCTTAAAGCGCAGTATTGGGTTGGGAGTTACCTGATTTTCCAGGTGTTGTGTGTCTCAGTTCCCCTGGCTAGGACAACGGATTCCCTTCCCCCTTGCGCTTCCCAGGTGATGCGATGCCTCGCCCTGCTTCAGCTCTCGCTGGCCAGGCTGCAGCAGCTGACCAGCACCGATTGTCCGGCACTCCCTAGTTAGAAGACCCCAGTACCTCAGTTGAAAATGCAGAAATCACCAGTCTTCTGTGTCGCTCGCGCTGGGAGTTGGAGACTGGAGCTGTTCCTATTCCGCCATCTTGCTCTGCCCCCCTCATTATTCAGTTTTTGTGAGTTGTGTGTTTCTGGGAATTTATCCATTTCATCTAAGTCATCTAACTTATAGGCATGCAATTATTCATTAAACTCTCTTATAATCCTATTTATTTTTTCATAGTAATGTCCCCACCTTAATTTCTTTTTTCTTTTTTTTTTTTTTTTTTTTTTTTTTTTTTTTTTTTTTTTTTTTTGTAGAAACAGATTACTCACACTTTCATATTTTTACACATGTAGTTAATATAAAACCTGGGACTTTTACAATCGATTCCCCAAACCCCTTTATGGAAAGTGATGGACTATACAACGATGCTGAAGGAGCATATTTTCTCTCTCTAGGAAGAAGATGATTAGTAGCCATAATTCTGTGCATCAAGAGAAATTTGTAATACAAAAATCAGAGTAAGACAAATGGCCCAGAAACCTACATTTTATTGACACTGTTATTTTCCCACAGAGAATCTTAGAAAGATGTAATGTTTTCATTTAATGAATGAGAGGAGCCCGCTTGTATCCCTGAATCATTCTTTAGGAAAAGCAACAGAAACAATTGACAGGCACACTTCTAAAATAAAGCAGTCACTACCTTCAGCCTACACCTCCACACCCTCATCTGCCTGCCCAATGGCTGTCATTTCCGTAAAGTCACCCTCTTCTACTCTGGTATTACCAGGAGAATTGAAATTTTCAAGCAGAAAAAAAAAAAAAAAAAAAAAAAAAAAAAAAAAAAAAAAAAAAAAAAAAAAAAAAAGTCACGGTATAAATAAGTGACTGGCGGCCCAAAGGAAGCCCTTTGACTGTGATATTCAATTTTCTGTTCAATCCACACTGCAGAGATACAAGGATAAACCACCATTTTGGTTCCCAATTTTTTTCCAAGAGCTCATACAAAATATTCCAGCTAAATGAAATTTAATCTTCGTCTTCCTCCTCTTCTTCATCCTGGTTAATTTGGAAGTAACGGAATTCATAACTCTCTTTGCTGTTAGCAACTGCGTGCAACCAATCACGTAGTTTATTATTCTTCAAATATTTTTTAGTAAGATATTTCAAATACCTGTTTGAAAAAGGCACCTCTGATGTTACGGCAATCTTGCTCTTGCTCCTTTCGATGGTCACCACCCCTTACCAAGGTTCTCAGCTTTGCCGATCACTTTGATCCTTTCTTGCAAAAACTGCTCAAAATTGGCAGCATCCATGATTCCATCTTTTACGGGGTAGGTGCAATCAAGAGTGAATTTCAGAACCTGCTTCTTTTGTTTGCCCCCCTTCACCAGTTTTTTCACAAGTGCCATAGCAGTAGCGGAGACAAGAAGCCCAATATCACTTCCACATAATTTTCTTTCCTTTGGATATATATCCAGTAGTGCGATTGCTGGATCATACGGTGGTTTAATTTTTAGTTTTTTGGGGAACCTCCATACTGTTTTCCATAGTGTCTGTACTTACTTACATATACACAATTTACATATACCTTTACATACACACCAACAGTATGTAAGAATTCCCTTTATTCTTCATCCTCTCCAGAATTTATCTTAATTTCTAATTTTAGTTATGTGGTACATCTCCTATTTCTCATTCAATCTAGCTAAGGTTGTGTCAATTTTGTTTATCCTTGCAAAGAATCAATTATTTATTTATTTATTTATTTATTTATTTATTTATTTATTTATTTTGAGAGGGAGTCTCAATCTGTCGCTCAGACTGGAGTGCTGTGGCGCGATCTCCGCTCACTGCAAGCTGCACCTCCCGGGTTCAGGCCATTCTCCTGCCTCAGCATCCCGAGTAGCTGGGACTACAGGCGCCCACCACCACGCTCGGCTTTTTTTTTTGTTTGTTTGTTTTTGTTTTTGTTTTGTGTTTTTAGTAGAGACGGGATTTCGCCGTGTTAACCAGGATGGTCTCCATCTTCTGACCTCGTGATCCACCCACCTCCACCTCCCAAAGTGCTGGGATTACAGGCCTGAGCCACCGCCCCTGGCCCAATTTTTATTTTAATTGATATTCTCTGTTGTTTATCTATTCTTATATTTATCTCATTCTCACCCCTATTGATTTTTTGCATCAACTAAATTTGAGTTCAGTTTGCTTTGTTTTCCAGCCCTTTATGTTGTAAAGTTATTTACTCGAGATACTTTTATTTTAATAATGTCAGCTTTTAACCTATAAATTTTCCTCTTAGACCTTCTTTTACTCATTGTATAAGTGTTGGGATGTTGTTTGAAATTTTTCATAAGTCTCAGTGTTTTTCTAATTAATTTGTTTTGGATTTTTTTATTTAATCTATTTGTTTTGTAAAATAGTGTTGTTTCATTTCCACATACTTACATAATTTTTTAGTATTCCTTTTGTTATTTAATGTCAGTTTCATTCCATTTTTATTAAAAAATATATATTTTATGTTGGTTTTGTTTGTTTGTTTCTGAGACAGAGTCTTCCTCTTCACCAAGGCTGAGTGCAGAGGCGTGATCATGGTTCACTGTAGCCACATCCTCCTGTTCTCATGTGGTTCTCCCTCCTCAGCCTCCTGAGTAGCTGGGACTATAAGCATGCATCTCCATGCCCAACTAATCTATTTTCTTTATGAAGAGATGAGATCTCACTATGTTGCCCTGAGTATTTTTAAACTCCTGGACTCAAATAATCCTCCTGTCTCAGACTCTCAAATGTCTGGGATTATAGGCACGAGCCTCCTTGCTCAGCCATATGTTTTCAATCTTTATTTGTACCCATTTTATGGCCTAATATATAGTCTACCCTGGTAAATGTTTCATGTACAATTGAGAATGCTATGTATTGTGCTGTTTTTTGGGTAGAATGTACTCGGTATTTCTTTCAGTTGCAAGTGGTTTATAGTTTTGTTCAAGTTCACAGTATTCTCACTGGTTATATTGATTAATTTTGTGTGTTAACTTTGCTGGGTAACTGCCCAGCTACATGGTCAAATATTATTCTGAATGTTTCTATGAAGATGAACTTGTTTTGAATTAGATTAACATTTAAATTTGAGGATTTTGAGTAAAGCTGATTACCCTCTATAATGTGGGTGAGCCTCATATAATCAAGAGAAGCTCTCAGTAAAAATAGAATAATTTATCCCGAGGAAAAAAAAAATCTTCCAGTAGACTGCCTTTAGTTTCAGATTGCAATTATTTCTCAGGATGATCAGCTAGCTACCTGGTGCCAGGTTGATTTCATCGAACTGCTTTCATCATGGAAGACAGTATTTTGTTGTTGCTAAAATATACACTTACTGTGGATATAAATTTGCTTTTCTTTTATGCAATGTTTTCTCTCAAAACTATCATCCATGGCCTTACATCACGACTTATCCACTCTTATGGAAGTCCACACACAATTGCTTATGTTCAAGGAACTGACTTCTCAACAAAGGAGGCACAGCGCACTGTGGTCATAGGATTCAGTGGTCTTGCCATGTTTTCTCCACCAGAATTATGGAGCTGACCAATAGAACTATGAAATGGTCTTTTGAAGACTCCATGACACTGCAATCTAAGTAGTAAATACCATGTAGCACTGGGGCACATTTCTTCAGAAAGTTGTGTATGACCTAAAACAGCATCCAATATATTGTAATGCTCCTGCTATACCCAGGATTCACAGGTCCAGGAATCAACAAGTTGAAATGGGAATGGTAAAACTATTACCGCTAGTGACTCACTTGTAACAAACTTTTTTTCTACAATCTTAGGCTCTGCTGGTCTACAGGTCTTTATTACAAAGGGATGGGTACTTTTACTAGAAGACATAAGAATTCCATTGAACTGGAAGTTAAGATTTCTCCTCAGCCACTTTGAGCTCCTCATTACTCTGAATTGTGAAGAAGAGACTATTAATAGTCCAGACACTTCTGAAATGAAGCTTTGTGTAAGTCCCAAAGTAACAAGCTACAACCAGCTGAAGCATTTTCTAAGAGCAAAGGAAATACAGTGTGTGTAGTTAGTTATGAATACCAAATATGAGTGCATCACAAGTTATAGAAAGGGTGATTGGAGTTGTCTTATTTTGTTTTAGTATGAATATGTATATAAATAAATTTTTGTTTCCTTCCACATTAAGTTTTTATCATGTAGCATAATATATATTTATTTTATATCATAGTATTTATGTATTGTTTGTGTTACATCATATTATTTCAGTTATGGGATATCAAGAAGAAGAGTAAACATTTTCCTAAGATTTTGCATTCTCTTCTGAGAAAGGAGTTAGTACATTTTCAGTTATATGTAGGATAGTTGTATTATATTTGGCAGGAGTATGGCCTTCTAATTGTCTTTATTAAGAGTTTAGGTATGGTGTACAGAGATGTGTATAGGTGGCAGTTGGACAAGGGGTAGACTTGTAATGTTTACTTTTTTGTGACACCGTTGTTGGGCCACAGTGCCCAGGTATTAGATCAAACATTATTCTGGATGTTTCTCTGAATGTGTTTCATGGATGAGATTAACATTTATATCAGTAGACTTGAGTAAAACAGATTACATTCTATTGTGGCTGAGAATCATCAATTAATGGAAGGATTTAATTAAATAAAACAGACATCTCACAAGGAAGAAGGAATTCTGCCAGTAAACTGCCTTTGTAAATTGACTACAACTTTTTCCTGGGTCAGCAGTCTGCCAGACTACTCTTAATATATTAAACTTGTACCTCTGCAATCATACGACTGATTTCAGAAAGAAATTCCTTTGTACTTGCCTATCAATCTATCTATTCCTTTAATTACTATCTGGAGAAATTTTATACATATGCACACACACAATTGGTCCTCTATATCTGTGGCTTCTGTATCTATTAATCCAACCAACTGTGAATCACAAATATTCGAGACAAAAATAATCAATAACAAAACAATAAGAAAAATAATTTGGCCAGTCACGGTGGCTCGCCCCTGTAATCTCAGCACTTTGGGAGGCTGAGGTGGGCGGATCACAAGGTCGGGAGTTGGAGCCTGACCAACACAGTGAAACCCCATCTCTACTAAAAATACAAAAAAATAACTGTGCGTGGTGGTGGGTGCCTGTAACCCCAGCTACTCAGGAGGCTGAGGCAGGAGAATGACTTGAATCCGGGAGGCAGAGGTTGCAGTGAGCCGAGATCACACTATTGCACTCCAGCCTGGGCAACAGAGTGAGACTGCCCCCCACCCCCCACAAAAAAAAACAAAGAAAGAAAGAAAAAGAAAAAGAAGAATATAAATAAAATACAATATAGCAACTATTTACATAGCATTTACAGTGTATTATGTATTATAAGTAATCTAGAGATTATTTAAAGTATATAGGAGGATGTGCATAGGTTATAGACAAATACTATGTCATATTATATAAGGGACTTGAACATCAGTGAAGTTTGGTATCTATGGGAGTATATTAGTCCGTTTTCATGCTGCTGATAAAGACATAACCGAGATGGGGCAATTTACAAAGGAAATAAGTTTAATGGAAAACTTACAGTTCTATGTGGCTGTGGAGGCCTCACAATCATGGTGGAAGGCAAGCACGAACAAATCACATCTTATATAGATGTCAGCAGGCAAAGAGAGACTTTTGCAGAGAAATTCCCGTTTGTAAAACCATGAGATTTTGTGAGACCCATTCACTATCATGAGAACAGCATGGGAAAGATCCGCCACCATGGTTCAGGTATCTCCCACTGGGTCCCTCCCACAAAACATGGGAATTATGGGAGCTAAAAGATGAGATTTGAGTGGGAACAAAGAACAAATCCATACAAGAGGTTCCTAGAACAAATCTCCTACAGTTACCTAGGAATGACTGTGTAGAAAGAAAAAGATAACTCTATAGATCAATCTCCACAGAGATATCTATAGCTATAACATATGTCTCTCTGTATAGATACATAGATAAAGGTATTTATATATGTATGTGTATAAGTTCGTTTTCATGCTGCTGATAAAAGACATACCCGAGACTGGGCAATTTACAAAAGAAAGAGGTTTAATTGGATTCACAGTTCCAAGTGGCTGGGGAGGCCTCACAATCATGGCAGAAGGCAAGGAGGAGCAAATCATATCTTATGTGGATGGTGGCAGGCAAAGAGAGACATTGTGCAGAGAAAATCCCATTTTTAAAACCATCAGATCTTGTGAGACTCATTCACTATCATGAGAACAACACAGATAAGACCATTCCCCATAATTCAATCACCTCCTACCGGATTCCTCCCATGACATATGGAAATTGTGGGAGCTACAATTCAAGATGAGATTTGGGTGGCAACACAACCAAATCATATCATCCTGCTCCTGGCCCCTCCCAAATCTTATGTCTTCACATTTCAAAATCAATCTTTTCTTCCCAACAGTCCCACAAAGTCTTAACTCATTTCAGCATTAACTCAAAAGTCCACAGTCTAACGTCTCATCTGAGACAAAGCATGTCCCTTATCCCTATAAGCCTGTAAAATCAAAAGTAAGTTAGTTACTTCCTAGTACAATGGGGCTACAGACATTGGGTACATACAGCTGTTTCAAATATGAGAAATTGGCCAAAACAAAGCAGCAACAGACCTCATGCAAGTCCAAAATCCAGTGGGGCAGTCAAATCTTAAAGCCCAGAAATTATCTTCTTTGACTCCATGTTGCACATCCAGGTCGTGTTGATGAAAGAGGTGGGTTCCCATGGTCTTGGGCAGCTTTGCCCCTGTGGTTTTGCAGGGTGCAGCCTGCCTCCCTGAAGCTTTCATGGGCCAGTGTTGTCTGTGGCTTTTCTAGGCACACGATGCAAGTTGTCAGTGGATCTACCATTGTGGAATCTGGAGGATAGTAGCCTTTTCTCACAGCTCCACTAGTCAGTGCCCCAGTAGGGACTCTGTGTGGGGACTCCAATCCACATTTCCCTTCTGCACTGCCTTAGCAGAGGTTCTCCATGAGAACTTGCCTTTGAAGCAAACTTCTGCCTGGACATACAGACATTTTCATACATCTTCTGAAATCTAGGCAGAGGTCTCCAAAACCCAATTCTTGACTTCTGTGCACTGTCAGGCTTAAAGGCACTTGGAAACTGTCAAGTCTTGAGGCTTCCATCTTCTGAAACCATGGTCTGAGCTCTATGTTGGCCCCTTTCTGCCATGACTGGAGGGGCTGTGATGCAAGGCACCAAGTCCCTAGGCTGCACACAACACAGGGGCCCACCACTTTTTCCTCCTATGCCTCCAGGCTTGTGATGGGATGGGCTGCCATGAAGACCTCTGACATGCCCTGGAGACATTTTCCCCATTGTCTTGGAGACTAAAATTCAGCTCCTTGTTACTTATGCAAATTTCTGCAGCTGGCTTCAATTCCTGTTCAGAAAATGGGGTTTTCTTTTCAATCACATTGTCCAGCAGCAAATTTTCCAAACATTTATGCTCTGCTTCCCTTATAAAACTGAATGCCTTTAGCAGCACCCAAGTTGCATCTTGAATGCTTTGCTGCTTAGAAGTTTCTTCCACCAGATACCCTAAATCATATCCCTTAAATTAAAAGTTCCACAATTTGCAAGGACAGGGGCAAGTGCCACCAGTCTCTTTGCTAAAGCATAATGAGTCACCTTTGCTCCAGTTCCCAACAAGTTCCTCATTTCCATCTGAGACCACCTCAGCCTGGACTTTACTGTCCATATTTCTATCAGCAATTTGGGCAAAGCCATTCAACAAGTCTCCAGGAAGGAGAAGCACTCAGTATTATGAGAACAGCAAGGGAGAAACCCACCCCCATGATAAAATCACCACCCACCAGGATAAAATCCCCAAAATTTGGAATTAAAAGTCCACAAAAGATATGGGTAGGGACACAGAACCAACCATATTACTCCACCCCTGGCCCCTCCCAAATCCCATGTTCTTTTCACAGGTCAAAGCACAATTGTGCCTTCCCAACAATCCTCCAAAGTCTTAACTCATTCTTGCATTAACTCAAAAGTATAAGTCCAAAGTCTTATCTGAGGCAAAGCAAGTCTCTTCCACCTATGAGCTTGTAATTTCAAAAACAAGTTAGTTACTTCCAAGATACAATTGGGATACAGGCATTGGCTAAATGTTCCCATTCCAAATTAGAGAACTTGGCCAAAACAAAGGGAAACTGGCCCCATGCAAGTCTGAAACATAGCAGGGAAGTTATTATATTGTAAAGCTTCAAAATGATCTCCTGTGACTCCATGTCTCACATCTAGGCCACACTGACTCAACAGATGGTCTCCCAAAAGCTTGGGTGGCTCTGCTCCCGTGGCTGTGAAGGGTACAGCTCCGATGGCTGCTTTCATAGTCTGGCATTGAGTGCCTGTGGCTTTTTCAGGCACAGAGTGCGAACTATCAGTGTATCTACCATTCTGGGGTCTGGAGGACCATGACCCTCTTCTTGCAGCTCCATTAGGCAGTGCCCCAGTGAGAACTCTGTGTGGGGACTCCAACCCCACATTTCTCCTCTGCATTGCCATAATACAGGTTCTCCATGAAGGTTCCGTTCCTGCAGCAGACTTCTGCTTAGACATCCAGGCATTTTCATACATACTCTGAAATCTTGGCAAAGGCTCCCAAACTTTTACCTTCTGTGCACCTGCAGGCACAATACATGGAAGCTGCAAAGGCTTGGGGCTTTCCCCCCTCTAAAGCAACTGCCTGAGCTATACCTTGTCTCCTTTTAGGCAATACAAAAGCTTGAACAGCGGGGACAGAGGACGCCCTGTGCTGAGGCTGCACACAGCAACGGGACCCTAGGCCTGACCAAGGAAACCATGTATTCCTCCTAGGCCTCCAGGCCTGTGATAGGAGGGGAAGTCTGCAAAGATCTCTGAAATGCCCTGAAGCCATTTTCATCATTATTTTGGCTATTAGCATGTGGTTCCTTGTTAGTTATCCAAGTCTATGCAGCCAACTTGAATTTCTCCCCAGAAAAAAACAGGTATATATTTTCTACTGCATGATCAGGCTGCAAATTTTTCAAACTTTCATGCTCTGCTACCCTTTTAAATATAAGCTCAAATTTCAGACCATCTTTTTCTTCATGCATATGAGCATACACTTTTAGAAACAGCCAAGTCACTCATGAATGCTTTACTGCTTAGAAATTTCTTTCACCAGATGCCCTAAATCATCTCTCTCAAATTCAAAGATTCACAGATCATTTGACCAGGGGCAAAATGCTGCCAGTCTCTTTGGCAAAGCATAGCGAAAGTGACCTTTACTCCGGTCCCTAATAAATTCCTCATCTTTATCTGAGACCACCTGTCCATATCACTATAAACCTTTTGGTCAGAACCATTTGACAAGTCTCTATGAAGTTTCAAACATTCCCGCAACTTCCTGTCTTCTTCTGATGCCTCAAAACTGTTCCATCCTCTGCTGACAACCCAGTTCTAAAGTCACTTCCATGTTTTGGGGTACCTTTATAGCAGCACCGCACTGTCTGTGGTAACAAATTTCTGTATTAGTCCTTTTACACACTGCTATAAAAACCTACCCGAGACTGGGTAATTTATAAAGAAAAGAGCTTTAATTGACTCACAGTTCAGCACACTTAACAGGAAGCATGACTGTGAGTTCTCAGGAAACTTACAATCGTGGCAGAAGGTGAAGAGAAAGCAAGTACCTTCTTCATAGGATGGCAGGTAAGGGGGGGGGAGAGCGAGAAAGAGAAAGAGAGAGAGAGAGTGTCATAAACTTTTAAACTGTCAGATCTTGTGAGAACTCACTCACTATCAAGAGAACAGCATGGGGGAAATCCATTCCTCATGATCCAACGTCCTCCCATGAGATTTCTCCCCCAAAATTTGGAGTTAAAATTCGACATGAGATATGGGTGGGGACACGGAACCAAACCATATCATGGTTTGTCCAAATTTTCTATTTCTTCCTGATTCAGGGTTGGTAGGTTATATCTTTCGAGGAATCAATTTTTTTTTAGGTTTTTCAGTTTGTATCATATAGCTACTGATAACACTCTCCACTCTCCATTGACCTTCCGCATTCCTGTGGCAGTGTTGTTACAACTGTGTTTGCATTTTTAAATTTATTTGGGTCTTCTCTTTTCTTTCCTTGGTTAGTCTAGCTCATGGTTTATCAATTTTGTTTATGTTTTTGAATAATTGACTTTTTATTTCATTGATCCTTTTTATATTTTTAGACTTACTATTTCTTTTCATGTACAAATTTTGCATTTGGTTTGTTCTTGATTTTCTAATTTATTGAGATACATTGTTAAATTGTTTATTTGAATTTTTATGTAGGTGTTTACTTCTATAATCTTTTCTCTTAGCACTGTTTTTTCTGTATCTCACAGGTTTCAATATGTTGTGTTTCTATTTTCATTAGTTTCAAGAATTTTTCTTTTATTTCCACATTATTTATTGATCCAATATTCATTCAATATTTGTACCATTTCCAAAGTTTCTCTCCTATTGATTTCTAGTTTTATTTCATCGTGGTTTGGGAAAATACTTGATACAATTTTGTTTATTTTAGAATTTTTTTAGGCCTATTTTGGGTCCTAACATACAGTCTGTCCTAACATATAGGATATTCCATGTGCTGATGAGAATAACACATATTCTTCTGTTATAGGAGAAAATGTTCTGTAAATGTCCATGTGATCATAACTGTCCATGTGATCTAAGATCCCTTTCAAATCTAATGTTTCTTTTTTATTGTTCCTCTAGATTACCTGTCTTTGCTGAGCATTGCTTATTGAAGTCTTGCTATTACTGTATTAAAGGCTCTCTCTCGATATCAAATAGCATTTGCTTTATGAATCTGAGCACTCAATTATTGAATGAATGTGTTTTTAGTATTGCTATATATAGCCATTCCTGTTAGCTTTTGGTTTCCATTTTGGTGGAATATCCTTTTCCACCTTTTTACTCTTCGTCTATTATATTTTTTTATTGGTAAAGTATATTACTTGTATGCAGCTTGTAATAGGATCATTTCTTTGTCCATTTAGCCATATATATATATATATATATATATATATATTCTTTTGAGATGGAGTCTCACTCTGTTGCCCAGGCTGTAGTGCAGTGTTATGACCTCGGCTCACTGCAGCCTTCACTTCCTGGATTCAAGCGATTCTCCTCCCTCAGGCTCCTGAGTAGCTGGGATTACAGGCACCCACCACCACACCTAGCTTAACTTTGTATTTCTAGTAGAGACAGGGTTTCACCATGTTGGCCAGGCTGGTCTCGAACTCCCAACCTCAAGTGATCCATCCACCTCAGCCTCTCAAAGTGCAGGAATTACAGGTGTGAGCCACTACACCTGGCCAGTCTATATCTTTTAAGTGGAGAATTTAATTAATTTACATTCAAAGTTATTATTGATTCCTGAGGATTTCTCCTTGTCATATTATTAATTGGGTTTTTTTTGGGGGGGAGGTCTGTTTTGTACATTCTTTGTTCCTTTCTTTGTCACTTATTGTTTGTTATTGTGGTTTGGCAGTTTTATATAGTGGTACCATTTGTGTCTGTTCTCTTTCTTATTTGTGTGTTTGTGTCACCAGTGAGTTCAAATTTCCATGTGTTATCATAACAATAACTGTTGTACTTTCCCTTCCAGGTCTAGAACTTCCTTGAGTATTTATTATAGGACTGGCCTAGTGTTGAATTGTTTCATCATTTGCTTGTCTGGGAAAACATTTATTTCTCCTTCATTTAGGAAGGACGATATTGCTAGATGTAGTATCCTTGGATGAAAATTTTGTTTGATTTTTTTCTTATCACTTTGAATATATCATCCATTCTCCCCTGGCCTATATGGTTTTTGCTGATAAATCCATTGTTAGTCTGATGGAAGTTCTTTTATAGGTGAAACATTTTTCTTGCCTTGTTAAGAATTCTTTCTTGTTTTTAACTTTAGATAGTTTGACTATAGTGTGCTGTGGAGAAGACCATTTTGTATTGTGTCTGTTTGGTGATCACTAATCTTCCGGTATCTGGATTTCTAAATCTCTTGCTAGACTTCAAAACTTTTTGTCTATTATTTTATTAAATAGGTTTTCAAACACCTTTTTTTTCTCACTTTTTTGCATACCAATAAATTGTATAATTGGTCATGTTACGATGTCCCTTATATGACAAAGCCTTTAATCATTCTTTTGCATTGAAAAAGAATTATTTTGGTCTGACTAGGTTATTTCATAGGACCTGTCCTCGAGTTGTGAGGTGTTTCCTTCTTCTTTATCTAATTTATTGTTGAAGCTTTAGAATAAATTTTGTATTTTGTTCAGTGAATTCTTCAGTTTCCAAATTTTCATTTAAAAATGATATTTATCTCTTTGGTAAATTTCCCATTGGTATTCTAAATTGTCGTTCTGATTTGTTTGTATCATTTTATTCTCTTGTGTCTCACTGAATTTCTTTACTACCAACATTTTCCAGAATTTTTTAAATTTTTTTATTGGGATCTGTTGCTGGAGAATTGTTGTGTTCCTTTTAAGGTGTCATTTTGTTTGTCACATTTCTATGTTCTTTTATTGATTTCTGCATATTTTTTGTGGTAGTCACTTCTCCCAATTTTTTGAATTTGCTTTCAGACCTGAGAAATTTTTCCTGAATATGTGTCAGTGGTTTTGGTTGGGTAGAGTTTTTTGGTTTTTAATCTGGGTGTGTGCAGTAATATAGTCTCTGTATGATTTATTTGCCTCTAAACAGCATCAGTGCTATCTGTATTTTCTTCAGTGGTTTAGGGTGTAGTTATTAATAAATGTGATAGTAAAGTTTTGTTCAGGACATAGATTCTAGGTGGGCCAATCTTCAGGTTCTAGTGGTGGTGGCAGAGGACTAAACATCTCTGTTCTTGAGCCCAAGGATAGAATATACTGGCACTTTTTTTAGTGGGTTCAGGTGGGTAAATTCCTGGGCCTCCAGACGTCTTGCTTGTGTGCTGGTAGTGGCAGCTGTGTTTTTGGCAGGTGGGTGGGTTCTCAGGCTTCTGAGCAGTTGTGGCATGAACAATGGCAGTAGCAGAGGCAGGATGATGCTCTTGGTCCCAAGCAGTGCATACTTATGTTCATGATGGCTTTGATGGGCTGGGAAGACTGATTTCCAGGCTCCTAGGTGACTTGTGTGGGTTGGTGCTGTTGGTGTGTTGCTGGCAGGCTGAATGTGTCTGTCTTCACTTTCTCGGGGTTGAGTACACATAAGCCACAGGTAGTGAAATGGGCAGAGAAATCCCCAGGTCCTCAGTCATGCTCAGGTACTGAGGTGGTGGTGTCAGTCTCAGCAGGTCTCATCTCAGACCACTAGTGGTGTGCAGGGGCATAGGCTGTAGTAGGTAGAACATGGTGATCTGTAGTAGTGGGTGTGTATAACATGATCTCAGGATTCTTGCTAAAAGACAGTGGTTCTACTGTTGGTGTTTGTGTGGTTGCTATCAAAAATCCCCTGTAGACAGCTCTCAGGCTCTGGGGAGTGCACACTTTTTCTCTGCAAGCAGCAGTACCCACAGTGGTGCGTGTGAGGATCCTGTATTCAGGACACATACTAGAATACAGGGGCCTTGCTTCGGGCATAGGTATGATTGGCACTCAGAGTCCCAAACAGGATGCTTTCAGGTTCTGTGTAGCACTTGCTTTGCTTTCCAGCTGCATGATGATGGCAAGGTTGTGCAGAGAGACAAAGGAAATCCTGCCTTCTGCATTTGGGCCTGAAAACAGAGACCTTGCTGTCACAGAGGTTATTACCATTCAAGCCCTGGACTTGCAGCTGTCAGATGTGGAGCATGAGTGACAGCATTGCACAAGAGGGTAGGGACACCATCTTCTACACATGAGTGGGAGTGCTGTTTCCACTCATAGCTCCAGACAAGCAGCCTTTCGATTCACTCACTCTAGCTCCCAGTGGCAGCAACAGTGCTGGTGTGGCTGTGGCAGTGTGCAGAGCAGGGAAGGAGCTTTTCTTTTTCTATATAAGCCCAAGAACAGAGGCAACATGCCAGTGGGGTTGGGGTTGCTGATCCCAGTCTCAGACAGTCAGCTTTCAGGCTTGCCAGCCTATGCTCCCTATGTCAGTAACTGCTGCAGCCATATGCGGAATGGGGAAGGTATTCCACTCATCTATTGATCTATTGCAAGCCTGGACACAGAGTTTGTGGCATATCTGGGAGCAGGGTTGCTTCTGAAAAGCACATGCTCTAGTTTCCTTTGTTCCAGTGGCCACCTCCTTGCTGCAATGCACTGCCCTTTCCATGGATATTAGTACTCTCTGTGTGGTAGAATAGTCAATAGCCTGCAGCACTTTTGGGTCCAGCCAGGACTGTGCCGCTGTAGCCCTCCAGGTTCACACTGGGTGGTGTCAGTGGTGTCAGCTCTTGAAATGTGGAGATAAAGATATGTAATATTATATATATTATATATATATACACCACATTATAACATTTTCTTTATCTTGGCTATTATGAGTAATGTTACAATAAATATGGGCCACTTTTCAGCATATTTATTTCATTTCCTTTGCATATATACCCAGAAGTGGGATTGCTGGACCACATGGTAGTTGTAGTTTTAATTTTTGATAGGCCTTCACAATGTTTTCAACTAATAGTGTTTCCAACCAACAGTTTACAAGGGTTCTAATTTTTCCATGTCCTCGCCAACACTTATCTTTTGTCTTTTTGATGACAGCCATTCTAAGGGGTGTTAAGTGGTATCTCATTGTGGTTTTAATTTGTATTTCTTTCATGAATAATGTGTTTGAGCATTTTATAATATTCCTGTTGGCCGTTTTTATGTCTTTTTTGAGAAATGTCTATTTAGGTCTGTATCAGTCAGGGTTATCTGGAGGGGCAGAACCAATAGGATATATATGTGGGGGGTGTGTGTGTGTGTGTGTGTTTGTGTGTGTGTGTGTGAAAGAAGATGTATTACAGGTGAATTGACTCACATGACCATGAAGGTAAAGTCCCATAGCTGGCCAACTGAAAGCTGAAGAATCAGGAGAGCTAGTAGTGTGATTCCTGGAGAGGTCAGTAGTGTGGCTTTCAAAGAAGCTACTAATGGGGCTCAGCCCACGTCTGAAAGCTTCCAAACCAGGGAAATGAAAAATGTAGCCCTGAGTCTGAGGCTAAAGGCCTGAGTTGCCTATAGGGGGCAACTATTGCAAGTTCTAGAATTCAAAAGCTGAAGAACCTGGACTCTGATATTCAAAAACAGGAGAACAAAAAGGCATCCTGCTATAGAAGGTAGAGAAAGAGAAAACAAAATTGAGGTGAGTATCCCTCTTTTTCCATGTTCCATCTACCTTATTGTGCTCAGGCTCCCAGCTGATTTGATGGTGGCCCACACTGAAGGTAGATTTTTCTTTCAATCCACTGATTGTAGGGTCAATTTTCTTGTAAACACCCTCTCAGTCACAGCCAGAAACAACACTTACCAGCCATCTGACAATTTCTTAAACGAGTCTAGTTGACACCGAATATTAGCTATCACAAGCTCTTTTGTTTATTTATATATCAGATATTTTTTCACTTGAGTTGTTTGAGTTCCATATATTTTGGATGTATATTTATTCCTTATACAATATAAATTTTGCTAATGTTTTCTCCAATTCCATAGGTTGTCTCTTGATTTTGTTAATTGTTTCCTTTGCTATGCCAAAGCTTTTTAGTTTGATGCAGTCTCATTTGTCTATTTTTGATTTTATCAAAAATTTGGAGGTTATATCAAAAAAATTTTGCAAGACCATGTGTTTGTTTTCCCTCAGATCTAGAATTTGTGTGTTTCTATTTTATACAGTAGTCTCCCCTTATACATGAAAGATATATTTCAAGACTCTCAGTGAATGCCTGAAATCGCAGCTAATACAAATACCTATAGATATTGTTTATTCTTATGCATTCATACCTATGATAAAGTTGAATTTATAAATTAGGCACAGTAAGAGATTAAAAACAAAAACTAATAATAAAATAGAACAATCACAACAATATGCCAGCATCATTAATCTTGTCATTTTGAGTCATTATTAAGTAAAATAAGGGTTATTTGAACACAAGTACTGACATACTGACATACTGCAACTGTCAATCTGATAACTGAGAGGGCTACTAAGGGACTAATGGGAAGGTAGCATAGATAGCAGGAATATGCTGCACAAAGGAAAATGATTCATGTCCCAGATGGGACACAGCAAGATGGCATGAGGTTTCATTATCCTAAGCAGAATGCAGCACAATTTAACACTTACGAATTTTTTTTATTTCCGGAAACTTTCATTTAATAGTTTTGGACCATGGTTGAATTCAATTAACTGAAAATGTGGAAAGAAAAATCACAAATATGTAGGGACTACTGTCATTTCTATCTTTTATTTTTTCATTTTGTTCACTATTATCTTTCTGATTTTTTTTTTTTTTTTTTTTTTTTTTTTTAGAAAGGATCAGAAACTTTTATTTTGTAAATTGTAAAGGTTTATGTGCCTGTTTGTTCTTTTTTTTTTTTTTTTTTTTTACATTTCTGCAAATTTTATTCATGGTAGGTGCTCTATTTGTCTTTCTGTTCTCTTGCTGCTCACTGAGCTTCTTCATGAAAGTTATTTTGAACTCTTTCTCAGGCAGTCAATAAATCCTCATTTCTTTAGGTTTGGTTGCTGTTGCTTTATTTTCTTCCTTTGGTAATGTCGTGTTCCCTGATTCTTCGTCATTCCTTCGGTCATGGATTGGTATCTGCATATTGAAGAAGTATACACCTATCCCAGTCTTTGCAGACTGATTGTGACAGGGAAAACCCTTCATCAATAAGCTAGTCCAGAGATTCTGGGCAGGCTGTCTGGTGGGGTCCACATGTAGTGTTTCTATTCAAGTACTTAAGCCAGCTGACGTGATGCCTGAGTCAGCAGGCGAGTAGAGCTGGCATCTGAGTCTGAAGGGGCTGGCCTGGGGCTTGGCCTTTCTGTGTAGACCTGAATCCTGGGTTTATGGTGCAAGCCTAGCACTGGAGTCCATCCAGTTGGATTTGTCAACTGGATCTGTATGGAGAAGCCTGAAGCACATGTCTTTGGTATCCATACTGAAGCCTGGGTCCATGGGGTCAGGCCTAATTCAGGGATGGTCCTAGTCCCTGAGTCCACAGGGATTGGCCTGAAGCCTAATTCCATGAGAGCTGCCTGGGAACTGGGGCAGAATTGGAGCCTGAGTTTATGGGGCCCAGTCTGAATCTTGGCTCTGCAAATGTTAGCCTGGAATATAGGTCTCTGGATGTTGGCCTATACCCTGATGCTACAGGGGTCGTTCTGGTGCTGAGGTGGCCCTGATGAATGGCTTTGATGGGTCTAACCTCGGCCTAAGGTATAATAGGATGAGCCTGGACCCTGGGTTGCAGAAGCACAGGATTTCATGGGCTGGTCTGGTGCTGGTTCCAGCCTGCAGACTATATCTGCAGAAATTGGCCTGTAAGTTGAGTCTATGAGCACTAGCCTGGTGACTGAGTCTGTGGTATCCAGTTGGGAGGTGAGGTCATTGGGTGCTGTTCTGGCATAAGAATGAGCCTAGAACCTGGGTCCATAAGTACTGGTTTGGAGCCTGGGGATGCAGGGGCTGGCTTGATGTGAGTGGGCCTGTAGCCTAAGGCTTCAGGGGTCAGCTTGGAGCTTTATGCTGGTGTGGCACTGGATGGGACTGAAGCCTGTAAGCCTGGAATCACCAAGGCTAATATAGAGCCTGGTATTGTGGGGACCAGCTTGAAGCTGATGTCCCCAGGTGCAAACCTAGTCCTGAGGTGGGCCTCCAAGCACTTAGTTTCAATGTCTACATTGCTGATTAAAACATTTCGTAAAATATAAGATAAAGCAACACATGTAAAGAAGATTCTAAAATCTGAATACAAATCACCACCACTTTAAAAGCATGGGAAAAGCACAGAAGGCCAGAGAGGCCAAGGCCTGATAGGAGATGTATGCATTCTTCTATCCATCCATCCATCCACTCATCCATCCGTCCATCCATCCATTCTTTCTTTACTGGACACCTACTGCGTACCTGGCTCTATTCTAGCCACTCTGGGGCCTACAAAAACAAACAAACAAACAAATCTGAATCGTGTTTATTGTAGAGCTGATTCTCAGGGATTAAAGTAACTCCATGGTTTCTTAGGTGGTTTGATTCATAATTTTAAACCAGCATAGAATCAATTGTTAACTATATAATATGTTTATAGGAATATGAAGATTAACATAATAGAAAAATTCAGTCTTTGCCCTTCAGTAGCATGAGTGATGTTAATATCCCTTTACTGAAATACGTTATAAAGCAAATGTGGATCAAACACACTGGTATTTTATTTTCCAAATGAAAAATAGAATTTTGTCAAAGGGATTTTTACATGTGCAAAAGACATGTAATGAGGAATTGCAAGATGGCTCGAGTTATAGAAACTAACCCACTATTCCTTCCATGTAACGGATACCACATTCTGAACTTCTTGAATATTCATAGTAATTGAATAATTGTTTATAAATAGTCTGAAATATTTCCCTTTCCAAAAAGCACTTGTGTCTATATCCTTATGTAAAGAAAACAATCTTGTAATAAGTCCTGTGCATTGATGTTTTATGACTCTCGTGTTATTTGACCTATGTCACCTCTGTTAGGACTAGTGTTATAACTGTTTTCTCCCTCATAATGACTGAGATATGGAGTTTAGTTTCAGTCTGTGACTTTGTAGAAATTAGAACTGGATGCTAACTGATTCATGTAATCAAACTTGTAACTTTATTCTCATTAGTACTATAACTGAGATAATCGACCCAGAAATATGGCTATGTCACTTAATTACAAACAAACTAGGTACCTTTCTGAATCTCAAGGGTAATTCCACAGAGATAGTCATAGCATTAAACAGTTTTAAGCATTTAAATATTTATTGTAAAAGTAATTTTTTTGTTTCACCATCGCAAATACTAATGTGTAGAAGTAGGTTTTGAGAGTTTGCTTGTGGCCTAGCTCTGAGATCTGGTGGGTCCTAGATCTACCAACATCCTCATCTATAACATCACTTACTCCAGGGTTTTTAAAGAGCTGAAATGTTTGTTATCTATTATTATACAGAAATCCACCAAAGGAGGTCTTGGGAATAATACAAAGGGTGAAAATGAGGAATAGCATTTCAGTTTATAATATTTACAAAGATATTTTCCCTAAAATACAAATAAATAAATTTTTGTCAGAAGATTACTGTAGTTGAAAATATAGATCTTCAAATAAGAGTTTTGTCTCTGATCACTCATAGACAAAAATGTTATTTTGCTTACATGTTACTGCATCTTTGCATATTGATTATCTCTCTGTGTCTCTTTTTACTCTGTATTTATATATTTCTCTGTCTCCCTCTCTTTTACCCCCTTTTTCTCCCTCTCCTGCTTTCTCTGTCTCTCTTCTTCTCTGATTCCCTGTCTCTTTCCTCTGTCTCTTTGTCACACATACACACATATAAGGCATCATAAGCAGATAGAATTTTTTAAAAAATAAATAATACTAAACTAGTAACTGATTCTCTGCCCAGAGGTCTTCATCTTTTTTTTTTTTTTTTTTTTTTTTTTTTTTTTTTTTTTTCCCAGGGAAATAAATGTTTCAACCCAAGCAAACAGCTCAGAAAAATCAACAGTGTATAATTCTTTTACACTGAAATTCACCCCAGGGGAGTTGATTTGTCAATACTCCATTAAGAGATGACCAAAAAAGGGTTCTGATGTGGTTGATTGCTACAGTTCCTTCTAAATACAGGGTACTGTGTGCAACACAATGTTTCTGGGGGTTAATTTTAAAAATCAAAATGAGTGATGTTGAAATGTTTCTTGGTTTGGTTCTGATACTTCTTAAAGCTCAATATCTAATCTCAACCTCTCCTGTGGGCTCCAGTCCTGAATTTTTAATTAAATTCAAAGGTAATTCCACCTTCCTTCTATTTTTTTCCTATTTTTTGTATGATTCTTCCATTGTTCTATCATCTAAGTTCAATACCAACCATCTTTCAGCTACAAAAGCCCTGTGAATTCAACTTCCACTGAATGCTGAAAGTTATTCTTTTCTTTCATTTCCGCTGCTTATCCACTTATCCAGACTATTATTACCTATCATATCCATAGTTACAATTGCCTTCTAAGTGGCCTCTGGTTCTCCATCTCCCTCTACTCCAATCTATACTATAATCTCCTACCAAATCAATCTTACTAAATAATCAAATTAATCATGTTTACCCTCTTCTTAACTAAAATTCTTCTCTATTTTCCATGCTTACCAAATAAGGAACTTAGTTTTTATCATGGCATTCAAAATTCTACATAGCACAAATCAACTCTTCTTTTCCATTCTTATTACCCACAACTCTCCTTTATATTTTCCCTACTCCAGCAAATTGGACTACTTGCTATTTCCTGTACTTCCTCCACACCAGCATTATCTTTCCCTAGTTGAAAATCCTCTTCCTCATTCATGAACTCTAAATCCTCCCAACTGTCTAAAGTTCATATAAAATGCCACTTTGTTCATGTTACTATTTTATACTCAGGATTAATTTGTCTTGCAGCTGAATTCACAGAACTTTTAACATTTTCATTTTGTTTTGTTTACTGCTAACATGGAAATATTTTTTTTGCCATTGTTTTAGTTACTTGCATATTTGTCTTACTTTATTCTGTTACTAAAATGTAATACTCTTGAAGGAAGCATACTGGGTCTTCTCATGTATGGGTATATATCAGAACAGAAACTGAAGTGTCTTTTACATATATTTACAAAAATAATATTTTAATTTCCATGAAATAAATGTTTCTTGAATTATTTATATTATAGTTGTTATTTCATGCATTTGTAAGGCAATTGAAATGTCTCTGCCTTTCTGTATTGAGGTTTACTTCACGTCTATTGAAAATGTTTCCTTAGTTAGAACATAATAATGAATTAGACATTCACCAAATTACTAATAGTTTACTTTGTTTCTATTTTCTGTTTTTCCTCTACTTTAAAACAATGCTAATGTCTTTTCTTTTCCTCTTTTTTGGTTAATTTTCTGTAAAAAAATTATTCAATAATAAAGATAACATATATAGCAAAAGTAAATACATATACCAAATTCCCTTTTACTTATTATAAAGAATATAGAATTTTTTTGTTACATTGGACAGTTGAGTGAAGAATATTAAACTTTAATTTCTGCCATCAATTTATGTACTACTCCATTTCCCACTGAAAGCATTGAGTGTTCTGATAATATATCAATTCTTAACATGATAAATCATTGCAATAATAAGGAAATATGACATTCTTTATCTTCCACACAAGATCAAATTTTTATTTATGTTTCCTCCTGTCAGTTGGGTATCTCACAATATGTTCATAGTTGTGCTTCTATTCAATGGAAATAAAAAAAAATCACACCTTACATTTTAAAATTTGCAGTTATTTTCTACGTTTTGTACATTGACATTTAACTAAGTACTCTCCACTTTTCATTTGCCTAATCTTTAGGATCTATTTACATTTTACTGCAATGTGAAAATACAAGAAAAATTCAGCCAGATGTAAAAGGCCCAAGCCACATTGTCAAACAGAAGGTTTGACTTAAATTTTAAGGAAAAGAAGGAAATGAAGACAGAAGAAAAATGGGGAGAGGGAGAAAATAAGATTTCCTCTTAAAACAAGCAGAATTCTACAAGTTAATACTTTTACAAAATAAAATTGTGTAAATACTCATCTATCCAAAGTACAATCTTATTGTACATTTAAATCCCTCTGAAACCCAGAGCACTGTGTTTATAATAGAATAGCAGACAGACTTGCCCTTCACTGGAGGGCATGTCATATAAGTCCTCTCTTTCTCTGCAAAAACATCAGGCTGGCAGTAGTGACAGATGAACAGCTTACCATTAATTTCCCCTCTTTCATGCTTTCAATCCAAATGGTGCATATTCTCCACGGGGAGGCATCAAGGTCTCTGCCTTTACTTCTCCTGTATACCTACACTGACTTATAAATTAAGTGCAGATAAGAAGAGAGGGCAAATATCAATCTTTATTTTTTTCTCCTAACCTATGCCCACTGGCACACTACTGAGCTTTAACTGAAAGATTCTTCAGATTGTCCTGTGAGTCACAGGCTAGAAAGTTCTCAGTGAGGACAAAACAACAAAGGAAATCTGAGAGGGAAAATTTGTATATCTTGGCTTATAATTTAGAAACTTTGTCACTGCAGTGTTTTAAAAATGAGTTACCAAAAATATGCATGTAAGATGTTATGACCACTAAGGAAAGAAAAATCTGTAATATAAAGCCATCTGCATTGTTTTAGCATTGTGAGGAAAGTAGCAATCTTTAAGTTATTTCTTTAGTCTTACTTTCCCCCTTTATAGTAAAGGGTTGGTCTCTTCATAAAACTTGGAGAATCCACAGTAAAGCCCTTTGCTATGACTGGTCTGCTTTATTTGAATTACTGTGTTTTACAACAGATTTATGAGTAAAATGTTTCATATAGTACATTTTAAGTTAATGATTTGATATACTGAGGTTGTAGCAAATGACTGTTGCTACTTTGTATATATTTTTCAAATTGTGCATGGTACCTTGTACATGATAAATGCTTAATAGATATTGTATTTTTCATATACACTCTGGTACTGGATTTATTTTTAGTCATAGTGGTCATTTTATGCTAATATTTATGATGGCTGAAGATATCTGATTTTTAAAAACTTTCCGTTGAAGAAATTTTATCCTGTTGCCTTTAAAAAATATTCACAGTTTTGCTAGTACATTTAAAAGAGGGAACATTTGGAGAAAAAAAAGAGCATTATGTAATTCTTTTGACTTTTAACAAATCAATCTGAATTAAAAGTGCATCCAAACCTACTAGATGACACAATATCATTTCAAGCTCAAAGAAATTGATATTATGATCATTGAAAAATTATAATTTTTTAGCTAAGCATGAAGTGTTAATACTATTAAATGGTGGCAAATGTTGATGTTCAAGGCTTCCTACTGGCCTTTTGCAGGTGACATATCTAAGGATCAGAGCTATTCCAATTTGTATTCCCCTTTTTTCTTTAAGGCTGCAGGACTCAACTATAAATTACAACTGATGACAAAAGTGGAAGCTAACAGTGGCAAAATTAGGCCCAAAGGCAAAATAATTATATATACAGCCTTCAGCAGTGAGGGAGAGAGCCATCAATCAGCCCCCAATTATTCACTAGTTAATCAGCTCTGCCCTTCCTTTATTGAAGGGTTACAGTGTAATTAAGTTGGCAGCATCCTTTTAATTCATCAAACATACAACACATGGCGGTGTTTGCTGCATTGAGGGACAGCACCTTTGTGTGTTTGACCCCTAGCACTGCTGCTGTAGATGAGGAAAACTTCAGAGGTAAGAGAGAATATGTATGCAGCTGCACGACAGTGGGGTGTTGGTGTTTTCATATACATCCTTAAGCTTAAAACAACTAAGATTTATGCTATGTTAAGGATAAAACAGATAAGGATATTAAAGAAGAAAAAGAACATCGACGATATTGCTTGGGTCACATTATCTCAGAAGAGTTAAAAGAACATTATATAAGCTGTTTTTCTTCAGCTAGGAGAGAACAGAGAGCTTTTTACTCTTTCATAGTAAAATTGTTAACACACCAACAGACAATCTGGATCAATAAGAAGGAAAAAATTGTTTCTTCCCTTTAGAGGCTTAAATTAATTGTTAAGATGTCCTTTCTTTACTAGATAACTTCTCTATACCTGCTTCAACATTGGCTTCAAAGGTGCACTTTTTCATCCTTCTTAACCAAAAGTCCAATAACTTGGCCCAATAGGAGATTTTTTTGTGGAATAAAAGAATTAGACTTAGAAAATAACAAAATGTAATGGTCCTTGAAATATTAGTGTTTATGTAGTGCTAATATTTCCTTAAATTCAGAAGTACAGTACAACACTGTTTTAATTCAACATTTTTTTTATGATTTAAACATACTGTGGGTCATATCTTATTCTGTAAATCTAACAACTGTTAGCAGGGAAAGCCTGAGAGAATATGGTGAGGTCATAAGGCAGGTGGTCTTCCTGCCTCCCTGCAGCAGGGATATAAAGGAGTCCCACTGTTTTGCTCTTTCTTGTTTTATTTGCTGTAAAATAGGAATTGGCATTTGTTCTCTCATAAAGTAACTTGGTGAATGAATTAAATTTTACAAAATATATAAATTCTTCAGCTTTCTTTTCTCTTGGGAGTGTAGAGTACAACAGTAACCCTTCTGATGTCTCGGGTAAGGAGAGACTTTTATATTTTGAATAATCCTGAAGGAAGGAAAACAAAGTCTTCCCTTATTCACTTCTGATTGCACAGATGATACTGCCTGTAAATTCTGAACATTCGACATAATAATCATAACATTTATATAACATTAGCAATCCCTATTATAAGCAGTTTCACATTTATTTACTCATTTAATCCACAAATAATTCTATGGCATACCCATAATTACTTTCATTTTACACGTGAAGTAACCGAGTCAAAGAGAAGTTAAACAATTTATCTGACGTCACACAGCTAGTGGTTGGGAAAGTGAGAGTATAAGACCAGGCAGTAGGCTCCATAATCACTTTTAATTGCTACATTGTTAAGCACTGTGATCTACTGACTTTTTAAGGGACTTAGGCTCGTGATTTAATGCAAATATTTCTTCTTTGTATTCTATGATTTAAAATAATGTTGGGAGTTTTTTCATTTCAATGTTAACGCAATCCTAACATTTGTGGGTTCATTCTTCAGACTGAAGTTTAATAGATGGTCACTTGTATTTGACACTCGGTGATGTTTTAAAAGAAATGTAGTTACAGAGATAGGGGATAATAAAACTCCTGTGCACTGTTTTGGACTAATCAGCTAAGCCTAAGAGTAATGTTTCAAACTCTGTCTCTTCACTGGCCAAATGAAGAATGAATTTCTTTGTTCTGTACTGTCCTAGTATAATGGAGGTTAAATTCATGTTTTTAAAAATGTTTAATTACTGTAATTGTATGCAACACATAAAATTGTTATCACTGTGGAAGATTTTTTGAATTATTTTCTTGCACAAGGAAAATATTATTATATTGGTCAGTTAGCATATAATTAAATATTTTTAGTTGGCATTTATGTAGTGAAGCTAATGGAATAATTTGTATGGAAGCACTTTGTCGATTAGTCTTTTTATTTATCTAATAAACTTTCTTACTTTTTTATTTTTATTTTTATTTTTTTTAGACAGAGTCTCGTTCATTTGCCCAGGCTGGAGTGCAGTGGCAAGATTTCAGTTCAGTGCAACCTCCGTGTCCCAGGCTCAAGCCATTCTCCTGCCTCAGCCTGCTGAGTAGCTAGCAGTACAGGCACGCACCACCATACCTAGCTAATTTTTGTATTTTTAGTAGAGACGAGGTTTCACCATGTTGGCCAGGTTGATCTTGAACTCCTGACCTCAGGTGATCTGCCCGCCTTGGCTTCCCAAGGTGTTGGGATTACAGGCATGAGCCACCGCACCCGCCAACTTCTTAACTTTTAAACACGTCTTTTACTGTGCAGTTTTCTTAATGTAACAGAAGCAGAATGAAGCATTCAAACAATGACTTTGCGGATTTTAAAGTGTTTCTTGGGATGAGTGGATTATCCCAGGTTGCTATAAATTGCAACTAATGGGACACAAAGCTAGTGCTGAAAAACATGTTTCTTATGCATAATTTTGCACCTACTGCCTAATCTCTTAGAACACTTAGTCTTTAAAGTTGTCATTCCCTTATTCAATTTTATTGTTCTTAATTGAGCCTCATGTATTTTTTAATCAAAGAATATCATGTACTTGAAGTCCTCTAGGTTGCCTTTCATTTAGTTTTTATTTTCTTTAATTTATCTTATCTAGACAGCCAATCAATAAATAAATATAAAGAGTGTTCTATGTATAAGGTTTTCTTCTAGGCACCAGGAAATAATAAAGGCCATATACATTACGATTCTTGACTTCTTGACTTATCTTCATAATTTAATTAGACCGATAAGTGGTAAAAAAGTTTTTGAGAATGCTGATCATTCCTTATATTTTGCACAGTATTTTTAAACTACATTATATCCTTAATAAGGACTAACATATTTTACATTGCTAGTAGAAATGTAAAATGGTGCACTGCAGTGGAAAACAGTTTAGCAGTTAATCAAGAAGTTAATCATAGAATTACCACATGACCCAAGTATATACTCGAGAAATGAAAAAAACGATGAAATACAAACATGTAGATGAATATTCATAGGACCACTATTCACAATAACCAAAAAGTGGAAATAACGCAAATGCCTATCAGGAGAAAAATGGATAAATAAATTGCAGTATATCCATACAATGGACTATTATTTAACTATAAAAAGGAATGAAGTATGGTACATGATACAACATAGAAGAACCTTGAGAAAATCATATTAAGAGAAAGAAGGCACACAAAAAAGGCCACATATTTTACTATTTTCTTCTTATAAAATATTCAGAAGAGGTAAATCCAAATAAATAAAAATTAGATTAGTGGTTGGGGGAAATGGTGGAAGAAAGACCAGAACATGACTGCTTAATGGATGATAATTTTTTGGAGGGTGATTAAAATATTTAATCTAGATAGTGGTGGTGTTTATACAACATTGTGAATTTACATAATGCTACTAAATTTTACACTTCAAATGATAAAAAATGGTAAATTTTATGTCAGGTGTATTTTAACCCCAATAAGAATTTAAAAAACACACATAACCACTGATAGCTACATGAGGCAATATAAACATATTCTGGATCCAGACAGTTTAAAGAAAAATGAGAACTCTAGTAGGCTATATTCTAGCAAAGATTTTACACATAAATGTTTTTAAGAGCAAGCTGATAACAAGCATTCAACGGAAAATGGTGGGGAATTTTTGAAAACTTACTAAAAAGTTTTTCAAATTTTATTGCTAAAAGGTATGCTGGATTTTTGTCACAAATGACTGCTAGATTTGGTTATTTTGGTTATTTTGTCACATCAATTGATATGGTCACATGATGACTTCTTCTTAAGCCCATGGATATGCTGCATTAAATTGATCAATTTTTAAATATTGAACTAGCCTTGAATAACTGGACTAAATCCTAATTGGTCATGGTGTAAAATTTCTTTGAGGCGTGATTGCATTTAATTTCCTATTATTTTGTTAATAATTCTAATATCAAACTATTTTGTTAGTAATTTTTATACTGTACTTGTCTCATTGTCATGTAAGTGTAATACTAGATTCTTAAATGGAAACTATTCCTTTCTTTTCTTTTTTCTGCAAATATTTGTGTAAAATTCTCATCAATTGTTTCCAAAATCGTCTGTAGAATTCACCAATGAAATCATTATAGCCTGAAGATTTCATTTTTGAAAGCCTTTTAGCTACAGATTTAATTTCTTCAATAATTAAATGACAATTCAGATTATCTATTCCATCTTGATTGAATTTTAGTAGTCTATGCTTTTTGAAGAATTGGTCCATGTTTTCTATGTTGTCAAATTTATGAATAAAAAATGTTTGCAGTATTTTCTTATTTTTAATTTAATGGTTGTAGGATCCTAAGTGATCGCTCCTGTTACATTCTAGTGTTTTTTTCTTTAATTTTTCAATTTTTGTCAGTTTTCCTACAGATTCATACATTTTATTTATTATATTAATACAATATTTTGATTTAATTGGAGTTTATTTTGATGCTCTTGCTCACTTTTATTCAATTTCACCAACTTTTGCCCTTACCTTTATTATTTCCTTACTTCCTCTCTTTGATTTATTTTTATCTTATTTTCCTAGTTTCCTAATATAGATTAATATTTTAAGCCTGCAAGCTTGGGCAACATAGTGAGATCCTGTCTCTAGAAAGTATTGAAAAATTGGCCAAGCATAATCGTGTGCACCTGTAGTCCCAACCACTCCAGAGGCTGAGGCTGGAGGATCACTTGAGCCCAGGAGATTGAGGCCACACTAAGCCATGATTGGGACACTGCACTCCAGGCTGGGTGACAGAATAAGACCTTGTCTCTAATAAAATAACAATAATAATAATTAATAATTTGATGCTATAGTGTACTATGAGACATACTGTGACTATAAGATTAATAATAATCATAAGGCCCAACTGAACATCTCATAGGACCTATCCTATGTGTTAACTAATAATATGACATATCCTGGCACGGGAATTTTCAGCACTATAGCCCTCAAGATCATGTGTTCTCTTTCACGATGGGGCCAAAAAACACCGTTTACCCTAGAGAAAAGGCCACCTCAGCACAGAGTCAACTTTAAGAACCTTATAACAAAGCGTATCCATATAAGAATAGCTTAAACTGCCTTTATGAAAGAAACACCTCGTAACTGACCAAGACTGAATACAAGTGCAAGAAAGGGGAAATAATCCTCCAACTCTGAGAATGTTCTCCAGTTGGAGACTCTTCTGATGAGGCAGCCATCAGATCCCTGCTCCATACCACTGGCTTGTTCCCAGTATCCATCTTGTAAGTGTACTGCCAGAATCAACTGCCTGAAAATCAGGTGTTGCCTAAGACCCATCATTGATATGATTGGACCAAAGGGAAAAGAGTTGCCTGTGAGGAAGCTGGCCAAATGGGCCAACCCAAGACCCCAGAACACAAGAGAAGCTTTTCCACTTTTAAAAATATAAGTACTTAGTGTTATGCATTTCTCTCTCAGTGCAGCTTTTAATATGTTTTATTTTCATTTATTTTTATTAATAGCATATTTAAAAATTTCCTTTGCGACTTATTCTTGATCCATAAATTATTTCAAAATGTGTTGTTTAGTTACATGGATAAGTTCTTTAACGGTAATTTGTGAGATTTTGGTGCACCCATCACCTGAGCAGTGCACACTGTACCCATTGTGTAGTTTCTTATCCCTCATCCCCTCCCAGCCTTCCCCCAACACATACTGGGGTCTTTTGGAGGGTTAAGGGTGGGAGGAGGGAGAAGGTTAGGAAAAATAAATAATGGATACTAGGCTTAATACCTATATGATGAAATAATCTGTACAACAAGCCCCCAATGACACAAGTTTTCCTGTGTAACAAATCTAAAATTGTGCTTCTGAACTTAAAAGTTTTTAAAAATACAGAATAAAATTCTTAAAAATGTGTTGTTAAGGTTCCACGTGTTTAGAGTTGTTCTGTTGTCTTTCTGTTACTGAATTATAGTTTGATTTCACCAAGATCAGTAAACATAGATCAATGAAACAGAACAGAGAGCCCAGAAATAAAGCCACATACCTGCAGCCAACTGCTTTTAGACAAAGTTGACAAAAATAAAAAAATGAGGAAAGAACATCCTATTCAATAAATCGTGCTGAAAAAACTGGCTAGTCATATGCAGAAGAATGAAATTGGAACCCGATCTTTCATCATATTCGAAAATTAATTCAGGATGGATTAAAGACTCAAATATAAGACACAAAATGGAAAAAATCCTAGAAGAAAACCTAGAAAATACTCTTCTGGACATTGGCCTAGGAAAGGAATTTATGACTAAGACCTCAAAAGCAAATGTAACAAAAATAAAAGTAAACAAATGGGACTTAATTAAACTAAAGGGCTTCTGCACAGCAAATTAAAATATCCACAGAGCAAACAAAAGACCTACAGAATGGGATAAAATATTTGCAAACTATTCATCTGATAAAAAAGAAATCCAGAATCAATAAAGAACTTAAATAAATCAACAAGCAAAAAACAATCTAGTTAAAAAGTGGGCAAATAATATAAATGGATCCATTTCTTTTTTTTTTTTTTTTTTGAGATGGAGTTTCACTCTGTTGCCCAGGCTGAAGTGCAGTGCCTCTATCTCAGCTCACCACAACCTCCACCTCCCAGGTTCAAGTGATTCTCCTCCCTCAGCCTCCCGAGTAGCTGGGACTACAGGCATCCAGCACCATGCCCGGCTCATTTTTGTATTTTTTTTAGTAGAAACGGGCTTTCATTGTGTCGGCCAGGCTGGTCTCAAACTCCTGACCTCAGGTGATCCACTCACCTCTTAAAAGAAGACATTCCAACAGCCAACAAACATATAAAAATGTTAATTATCCCCAATTATCAGAGAAATGCAAATCAAAACCACAGTGAGATACCTTGTTATATCGGTTAGAATGGCTATTATTGAATAGGTCAAAAAACAACAGATGCTGGCAGCTTTGTGGAGAAAAGGGGAATGCTTATACACTGCTGGTGAGAATATAAATTAGTTGAACACCCATAGAAAACAGTATGAAGATCTCTCAAAGAGCTAAAAAGAGACCTATCATTCGACCCAGTAATCCCACTACTGGGTAACTACCCTAAGGAAAATAAGTTGTTTTATCAAAAAACACTGGCACTTATATTGTTAATTGTAGCATTATTTATAATAGCACAGTCATAGAATCAACCTAATTATCTATCTATGATTGTTTGGAGAAAGAAAATATGGCATATATACACCATGGAATACTATGAAGCCACAAAAAGAATGAAATTATATCCTTTGTATCAACATGGATGAGCTGGAGGTCATTATCCTAAGTGGAATAATTCAGAAACAGAAAATCAAATACAACATGTTCTCACTTGTAAGTTAGAGACAAGCAATGGGTACACATGGACATAAAGATACAAATAATAGACACTGGGGATCCCAGAAGGGGTGGGTGGAAGGGGAGCAAGAGTTCAAAAATTTCCTATTGGGTACAATGTTCCCTATTTGGGTGATGGGTTCACTAAAAGCTAAAACCTCACTATTACACAATATGCCCATGTAACAAACCTGCACAACTATCCTTGAATCTAAAATAACAAAAGAAAGAACAGATCAGTGAGTGCAGCATACAATTTTAATTATTTGAAAATTTTTGAGACATTTATTATAGCCTAAAATATGATTGATTTTGGTGAATATACCACAGGCTCACACATACACAAATGTATATTCTGCTAGCTTTTTGCGTGTGGAATGCTCTATGAATGTTAATTTATTCCTGTATGTTTACTGTGTTGTTTAGATCTTATTCCTTGATGATGTTCTGTCTAAGGAGTTCTGTCAATTACTATGAATAAAACGTTAAAATTCTCACATACAATTATAGGTTTTTCTCTTTTTTCCTTTTAGTTTCATCAGTTTTTCTTTATGCATTCTGAGGCTCTGTTTTGTGTGTACACTGGATCATTATATAGTCACAGTAGATTGATAATTTTATAATTATGTGATATCTCTCTTTTATGCTAATAATTATCTTTCCCCTATAATCTACTTTTATGATATTATTAATAATATAGACATTCTTAATTTTTAAAATATTTGCATGGTACATGTTTCTCCAATGTTTTACTTACACATCCCCTGTATCATATTTGGCATGACTTTCTTCATCCATTCATAACAGTCTTTTAGAATTTGTGGAATAGATGGAAACACTCTCAACTTGAAAAGTTGCATCTATAAAAAACTATAACAGGGATCATAATTAATGATGAAGGTCTGAATGCTTTTCTTAAGATAGAGAAGAAGAAAAAGGTATCTGCTCTTACCAGTATAACTCAACATAGTACTAAATGTTTTAGCCACAACAAGGCAAGAAAAAGAAAAGGCACAGATGTTGGTAAGTAAGCTAATAAACTAATTAGTAAGTGAGTTTATCAAGGTTACAAGGTAACAGATCAATATAAAAAAATTACATTTCTATATACTAATAACTAATGCGCAGACATTCACATTATAACCACAGCATCATTTATAATTATTCTAGATTGCTGCAGTGAGAAAGACATACTTATGTACACAATTTTAAAAACAGGTACAGGACCTGTAGGCTGAAAATCACTAACTCTGTTGAAAAGAATTATTTTTTCTTTTGAGACAGAATTTTGTTCTGTCACCCAGGCTGGAGTGCAGTGGCATGAGCTCGTCTCACTGCAACCTCCACCTCCTGGGTTCAAGTGAAACTCCTGCCTCAGCCTCCTGAGTAGCTGGGAACACAGTTGTGTGCCACCACACCTGGCAAGGTTTTGTATTCTTGGTAGAGATGAGGTTTCACCATATTAGCCAGGCTTTTCTTGAACTCCAGACCTCATGATCCACCAGCCTTGGTCTCCCAAAGTGTTGAGATTACAGGCGTGAGCCACCACACCCAACCTGAAAAGAATTTGTAAAACTCTCAAAATAGAGACAAAAATCAAGCACATGAATTAGAAGTCCCAAAATGTTAAAGATATAAATTCACCCTAAATTAATCTGTAGGTTTCATGTAATTTCTATCAAAATCCCAGCATTATTTCTTTGTAGATATAGAAAATGTTTTTATACAATTTATACAATTTTTATGGTAAGGCACAAAATCTAAAAGAGTTAAAACAATCTTAAAAAATTACGAAGTTGGGGGTGGTGCCCAAGATGGCCGAATAGGAAGAGCTCCAGCATCCAGCTCTCAGCATGAGTGTCACAGAGGACGGGTGATTTCTGGATTTTCAACTGAGGTACCAGGTTCATCTCACTGGGGCATGTCGGACAGTTGGTGCTGGTCAGTGGGTGCAGACCAGCCAGCAAAAGCTGAAGCAGAGTGAGGCATAGCCTCACCTGGGAAGTGCAAGTGGGAAGGGAATTCCTTTTCCTAGCCAAGGGAAACTGAGACATGCACACCTGGAAAAATGGGTAAATCCCACCCTAATATTGAGCTTTACCAAGGGTCTTAGCAAACGGCACACCAGGAGATTATATCCCATACCTGGTCTGGAGGGTCCCACCCCCATGGAGCCACCCTCATTGCTAGCACAGCAATCTGAGATCTAACTGCAAGGTGGCAGCGAGGCTGAGGGAGGGGCACTCACCATTGCTGATGCTTAAGTAGGTAAACAAAGCCAATGGGAAGCTCGGCTTCCCTGGTGGAGCTTTGGGTGGAGCCCACCACAGCTAAAGGAGGCCTGCTTGCCTCTATAGACTCCACCTCTGGGGAAAGGGCATAGCTAAACAAAAAACAGCAGAAACCTCTACAGAGGTAAATGACCCTGTCTGACAGCTTCAAAGAGAGCAGTTGTTCTACCAGCATAGAGGGTGAGATCTGAGAACAGATAGACATCCTGCTCAAGTGGGTTCCTGACCCCTGAGCAGCCTAACTAGGAGACATTCCCCACTATGTGAAGACCAACACCTCACATCTCACATGGCTGGGAACACCTCTGAGAAAAAGCTTCCAGAGCAAGAATCAGACAGCGACACTCATTGTTCAGCAATATGCTATCTTCTGCAGACTCCGCTGCTGATTCCCAGGCAAACAGGGTCTGGAGTGGACCTCAAGCAAAATCCAACAGACCTGCACCAGAGGGTCCTGACTGTTAGAAGGAAAACCAACCTGCAGGAAGGACACACACACCAAAACCCCATCAGTACGTCACCATCATCAAAGACCAAAGGAAGATAAAGCCACAAAGATGGGAAAAAAGCAGTGCAGAAAAGCTGGAAATTCAAAAAATCAGAGTGCTTCTACCCATCCAAAGGAATGCAACTCATTGCCAGCAACGGAACAAATGACAAAGGGGATATAACTACCGACCCCACAGAAATATAAACTACCATCACAGAATACTATAAACACCTCTATGCAAATAAACTAGAAAACCTGGAAAAAATGGATAACTTCCTGGACACTTACATTCTCCCAAGACTAAACCAGGAAGAAGTTGAATCCCTGAATAGACCAATAGCAAGCTCTGAAATTGAGGCAATAATTAATACCGTACCAACCAAAACATCTCCAGGACCAGAGGGATTCACAGCTGAATTCTACCAGAAGTACAGGTAGGAGCTGGTAGCATTTCTTCTGAAACTATTCAAATCAATAGAAAAAGAGGGAATCCTCCCTAACTCATTTTAAGAGGCCGACATCATCCTGATACCAAAGCCTGGCAGAGACACAACAAAACAGATAATTTTAGACCAATATCCCTGATGAACATCGATGCAAAAATCCTCAATAAAATACTGGCAAACTGAATCCAGCAGCACATCAAAAAGCTTATCCACCATGATCAAGTGTGATTTATGCCTGGGATGCAAGGCTGGTTCAACATACACAAATCAATAAACATAATCCAGCATATAAACAGAACCAACGACGAAAACCACATGATTATCTCAATAGATGCAGAAAAGACCATTGACAAAACTCAACAGCTCTTCATGCTAAAAACTCTCAATAAAATCGGTATTGATAGAACATGTCTCAACATAATAAGAGCTATTTATGACAAGCCCACAGCCAATATCATACTGAATGGGCAAAAACTGGAAGCATTCCCTTTGAAAACTGGTGCAAGACAGGGATGCCCTCTCTCATCACTCCTATTCAACATAGTGTTGGAAGTTCTGGCTAGGGCAATCAGGCAAGAGAAAGAAATCAAAGGTATTCAATTAGGAAAAGAAGAAGTCAAATTCTCCCTGTTTGCAGATGACATGATTGTATATTTAGAAAACCCCATTTATCAGCTCCAAATCACCTTAAGCTGATAAGCAACTTCAGCAATCTCTCTGGATACAAAATAAATGTGAAAAATCATAAGCATTCTTATACACCAGTAACAGACAGAGAGCCAAATCATGAATGAATTTCCATTCACAATTGCTTCAAAGAGAATAAAATACCTAGACATCCAACTTACAAGGGATGTAAAGGACCTCTTCAAGGAGAACTACAAACCACTGCTCAGTGAAATCAAAGAGGACACAAACAAATGGAAGAACATACCATGCTCATGGATAGGAAGAATCAATATCGTGAAAATGGCCATACTGCCCAAGGTTATTTATAGATTCAATGCCATCCCCATCAAGCTACCAATGAGTTTCTTCACAGAATCGGAAAAAAACTGCTTTAAAGTTCATATGGAACCAAAAAAGAGCCCGCATTGCCAAGACAATCCTAAGTCAAAAGGACAAAGCTGGAGTCATCACGCTACCTGACTTCAAACTATACTAAAGGCAATAGTAACCAAAACAGCATGGTACTCATACCAAAAAAGAGATATAGACCAATGGAACAGAACAGAGCCCTCAGAAATGATACCACACATCTACAGCCATCTGATCTTTGACAAATCTGAGAAAAACAAGAAATGGAGAAAGGATTCCCTATTTAACAAATGGTGCTGGGAAAATTGGCTAGCCATAAGTAGAAAGCTGAAACTGGATCCTTTCCTTACTCCTTATACAAAAATTAATTCAAGATGGATTAGAGTCTTAAATGTTAGACCTAAAGCCATAAAAACCCTAGGAGAAAACCTAGGTAATACCATTCAGGACATAGGCATGGGAAAGAACTTCATGTCTAAAACACCAAAAGCAATGGCAACAAAAGCCAAAATTGACAAATTGGATCTAATTAAACTAAAGAGCTTCTGCACAGCAAAAGAAACTACCATCAGAGTGAACAGGCAACCTACAGAATGGGAGAAAATTTTTGCGATCTGCTCATCTGACAAAGGGCTAAAATCCAGAACCTACAAAGAATTCAAGCAAATTTACAAGAAAAAAAAACAAACAACCCCATCAAAAAGTGAGCAAAGGATATGAACAGGCACTTCTCAAAAGAAGACATTCATGCAGCCAACAGACACATGAAAAAATGCTCATCATCACTTGCCATTAGAGAAATGCAAATGAAAACCACAGTAAGATACCATCTCACACCAGTTACAGTGGCAATCATTAAAAAATCAGGAGACAACAGGTGCTGGAGAGGATGTGGAGAAATAGGAACACTTTTACACTGTTGTTGGGACTGTAAACTAGTTCAACCATTGTGGAAGACAGTGTGGCGATTCCTCAAGGATCTAGAACTAGATATACCATTTGACCCAGCAATCCCATTACTGTGTATACACCCAAAGGATTATAAATCCTGCTGCTATAAAGGCACATGCACACGTAGGTTTATTGCAGCATTATTCACAATAGCAAAGACTTGGAATCAACCCAAATGTCCACCAGTGACAGGCAGGATTAAGAAAATGTGGCACATATACACCATGGAATACTATGCAGTCATAAAAAGGGATGAGTTTTTATCCTTTGTAGGGACATGGATGCAGCTGGAAGCCATCATTCTCAGCAAACTATTGCAAGAACAGAAAACCAAACACTGCATGTTCTCACTCATAGGTGGGAATTGAACAATGAAATCACTTGGATACAGGAAGGGGAACATCACACACTGGGTCCTATTGTGGGGAAGGGGTAGGGGGGAGGGATAGCATGAGGAGATATACCTAATGTAAATGACGAGTTAATGGGTGCAGCACACCAACATTGTAATTGTATACATATGTAACAAACCTGCACGTTGTGTACATGTACCCTAGAACTTAAAGTATAATAATAATATAAAAAATTGCAGTCAATGAAACATTCCAGTCAATAGAACATTTCAGCTAATACATCTTTTCAGTCAATATAACATTCCAGGCAATATAACAACAAAAAAAAAAAGAATGAAAGAATTACGAAGTGGAAGAAAAGATTCTTAGTATATAATCAAGTCAATATTGAGGCTCACTATATAGCTATATTGATCAAAACAGTGAAGCATTGGTGGAGGAATAGATTCATAGATCAAGAGAAAATAACAGAAGACATAGAAATAGACAGGTAAATATTACTCACTGATTTTTGACAAAGATGGAGAAGCAATTAATGCAGAGGGTGGCATAACCGATTCAACAAATGGTGCTAGAAAAATTGTACATTTATAGGTAAATAAACGAACCTCAATCTAATTCTCATACCTAATACAAAAATTAGCTCAAAATGGGCATAGTGGTTCATGCCTGTAATCTCAGTACTTTGGGAGGCAGAGGTGGGCAGATCGCTTGAACTCAGGAGTTCAAGACCAGCCTGGGCAAGATGGCAAGTTCCTGTCTCTAAAAAATAAAGTTAGCTCAAAATGCATCACAGACTAAAATATAAAATATAAAACTATAAAGTGCTTAGAAGAAAACACAAAAGAAAATCTTCAGAGTCTAAGGGTAGGTAAAGGATACTTGGGCAGAAATATTTACCCATAAAAGAAAAAAAAAACAATAAATCATATTTCATTAAAATTATAAAATATTCTGCCCTTTGAGAGACACTGTTAAGAAAACAAAAGGGACAACTTGCTGTCTGGAAGAAAATACTTGAAATCCATATAGCTATCAAAAGACTAATGCCTCAAATATATGAAGAACTCTCAAAATGCAACATTAAAAGGGCAAAAAAGCCAATTGGATTAGAAAATGGAAAAATAACATAAAAAGACATTTCGCTGAGAAGGATATACAAATACCAAATAAACACATTAAAAAATGTTCAGCATCAATAGCCATCAAGAAAATGAAATTTAAAATCACAATGGTATATCACTACATTAACTTTTCAAATTGGCTTATAAAAAAATGAACAGTGGCAACATCAAATGCTGTCATGGATGGAGATAAACTGAACCACTGACAGAATGCTGATGAGAATATTAAGAAGTACATTTTACTTTGGAATATACCACTTTGGAGGACAGTTTGGAAGTTTCCTGTTAAACTAAGCATGCAATTATTCTACAACCCAGCAATGTACTCTTGAACAGTTATCTCAATAGAAATAAAAACTTGTGTTCAATCAAAAATCTGTACACAAATATTAAAGAGCAACAGACTGAATCTCTCTGTATTTTTATCATAACTGCATGAGAAACTGTAATTGCCCATAAAATAGAAAGGTACAAAAGGTTACACTAGTTATATAAAGCATATTTGTGCACTGACTGTGACCAGAAACTCCTTTCTGAAGATTTCTGCTTTATTCAAGGTTTTATGTCATTTGAAGGAAGAAATTTGATCTTAAACTGTTTTTTTTTTTCCTCCATTTGCAACAGCAACTAGTGCAAAACTAGTAGGTGTTTATTTAACAGCTACTGATAGATATGGTAAAATTAAGAATTCATTTGCCTTAGATAGTTAACTTGGCATTGAATGCCTACTCTATATCAAATATCTTGGTTACAGAAAGAAATAAAAAGATTCTTGAGTTTCTGGCAGTATTTTACATCCTAGTAGAAAAAATAGTCTTGTAGACAGAAAATTTAAAAAATGTGGTGAGTCCTAACAGAGATGTATACAAGTGCTGTGGGAGACTTATTTGCAAATGAATGCATTGGAAAGTTAAGAAAAGTTTATGGAAACAATAAAAAGAAACTTGAAGGATGAGTATAAATTCTGCAGGTAAAGAAAAAGGGGAAAGGCATCCTCGGTAGGGAAACGATACAGGCATATGAAAGAATCATGGAACAAATGACATTTGCTGCAATATTTGACCAGAAATAATAAAGTACATCTAGAGGGTACCTGCCTGATATAGTTTGGCTCTATGTCCCCACCCAAATCTCATCTCCAATTGTAATCCGCCAAGGGAGAGACCTGGTGGGAGGTGACTAGATTATGGGGGCAGTTTCCCAATACTGTTATCTTGATAATGAGTTCTCACAGATCTGATGGTTTTTTAAGTGGCGGTTTCCCCCGCCCTCTCTCTCTCTCTCTCTCGTTCCTGCCACCTTTTTAAGAAGTTGCTTGCTTCCCCTTTGCCTTCTGCCATGATTGCACATTTCCTGAGGCTTCCCCAGCCATATGAAACAGTGAGTCTATTAAACCTCTTTTCTTTATAAATTACCGAGTCTTGGGGATGTTCTTTATAGCAGTGTGAAAATGGACTAATACACTGCCAGAATAGACACTAGAAGAAACAGAAGAGCTAAGCAGAAACTTTGTACTACAAAGTCTTGTATTCAAGACTAAAAAATTTGAATTTTCATTTTGTAAAAACTGAGGAGTGATTCAGATTGTGAGCAGGTTTAAAACAGGATAAATGACAGTCTTAATTGGCCAGGGACTGTCCCAGTTTTAGCACTGACAGGCCCATGCCATGGAAAATATCTCAGTCTCAAGCAAACTGTTACAGTTGGTTATCTGCTGTGAGAGTACCAAACTTGTATTTTAGAAAGATAACTCACTATAGCTGTAACTATAGCTCTGGTGTAGGGGAATAAGAAAGATTCTGAAAGCAGGAAGCTAGTTGCAATTTCATTATAGGATTTCCTCCTCAATAACCTCAAGTGAGTGAGAATCATTATAGTTAATTGTTAACAGTCCTCTGTCACACAACTGAAGGTACTAGGGCCTTAAAAAGAAGCAACCAAACAATACAACCTTAAGAGAGATTATCCTGTATTTAAAACCATGTTTATTATTTCAGATGAGCGGTTAGTACTTTGCTTTCATTTCCCTAACCTTCCTGAAGGGCGTATTATAATATTAACTTTTGCATGTCTAAAAATTGCATAAACTTTTTCACCATGTAAATTTGGGTAAATTCAAAATGTGAGAAATTTCATAAATATGAGAATGTACTTTATAGACAGAGTGTGGTTACACACAGGGTTTTTAGACAAAAAAATTTTGCCTTGCTTCGTTTTTCACCTTTATCTGGAAGAGGAGTTTTGTTTGTTTTTACTAAAATCATAATGTTCATAAAGTCTTATAAAAGACTGAAAACTTAAAAGATTTGAAGTTGTAAAAATGAGGCAGATTAAGCTATAATTTCAGGGTATGGATAAGTTCTGAGAACTAAATGGTTTAGTGGTTTACTAGAGACTCAAAGAAGAATAATAATCTTGAGCAAATTCTTTCAAATGTGGAACTTTTATAAGGTTCAATGAAGAGCAAAGCATAATGACAAACATTTTTAGTAATATGAAAAACTATAATGTAATTCAAGCTCATGGTAAAAGACAATCACACATTATAGAAGGATGTAAAATTAAAAGTAAAACTCACCCCCAGCACAGTTCTACACCTTAAGGGAAATAACTATAACTTTGCAGAAATTGTACTTGTGTTATACAGACATATCTATGTATATTCTCTTATTTTCACAAATGAAACTGTATTCCATGTACTATCCTGTAAAAGAAGGCTTTCGTTTAGCATTCTACTTAAAACCTGGGCTCATTTGAAATTTGTTCCTTGTGTATTAAGTTTCACAGACTGAATATTTAGCAAGCTTACATTATAAATAGACAGGGTCATGAATCAGTTGTTTTTCAGTGGAAGTTGCTATTTTCCTTTTTCTCATCTTACTGCCTAATCCCTAAGCAGTCAAATGGACCCGCTGTGCAATAAATCTACACTAGCTAAAAAAGAGAGTTGAAAACATTATTTTGGCTCCTTTTTGATCTGGTACATTTTGATAAATAGAAATGACCACAATAAATGCAATCATTCATTTTATAAATGTTTATTAAGTACCTACTGTGTACTTGACACTATTCTCGATGTTGGAGATAAACACAAAAATTTTTATTAATAATACAATACATTAGTAATAATTATAATTACATCCATTATTATAGTCACATTTTTCAGTCTACATTATCATTCCAAAAAATAAAAAAATAAATAAAAAAACTGTTTTGGGGGGCAGAGCAAGATGGCTGAATAGGAACAGCTCCAGTCTCCAGCTCCCAGTGCAAGCAACACAGAAGATGGGTGATTTCTGCATTTTCAACTGAGGTACCAAGTTCATTTCACTAGGGAGTGACTGACAATCAGTGCTGGTCAGCTGCTGCAGCCCAACCAGTGAGAGCTGAAGCAGGGCAAGGCATCGCCTCACCTGGAAAGCACAAGGGGGAAGGGAATCCTTTCCTAGCCAGGAACTGAGACACACAACACCCGGAAAATCGGGTAACTCCCACCTCAATACTGCACTTTACCAAGGGTCTTAGCAAACGGCACACCAGGAGATTATGTCCCATACCTGACCAGGAGGGTCCCATGCCCATGGAGCCTCCCTCATTGCTAGCAAAGCAGTCGGCAATCTAACGGCAAGGCAGCAGTGAGGCTGGAGGAGGGACACCCACCATTGCTGAGGCTTAAGTAGGTAAACAAAGCCGCTGGGAAGCTCGAACTGGGTGGAGCCCAAAGCAGCACAAGGAGGCCTGCCTGTCTCCGTGGACTCCACCTCTGGGGACAGGGCACAGCTAAACAAACAAACAAAAAAGCAGCAGAAATCTCTGCATACGCAAACGACCCTATCTGACAGCTTTGAAGAGAGCAGTGGATCTCCCAACACGGAGGTTGAGATCTGAGAATGGACCAACTGCCTACTCAAGTGGGTCCTTGACCCCGGAGTAGCCTAAAAGGGGGAGACATCCCCTACTAGGGGTAGACCAACACCCCACACCTCACATGGTGGGGTACACCCCTGAGACGAAGCTTCCAAAGTGAGAATCAGACAGGTACACTTGCTGTTCAGCAATATTCTATATTCTGGAGCCTCTGCTGCTGATACTCAGGCAAACAGGGTCTGGAGTGGACCTCAAGCAATCTCCAACAGACCTACAGCTGAGGGCCCTGACTGTTAGAAGGAAAACTAACAAACATGAAGAACACTCACACAAAAACTCCATCAGTACGTCACAATCATCAAAGACCAGAAGTAGATAAAATCACAAAGATGGGGAAAAAGCAGGGCAGAAAAGCTGGAAATTCAAATTATAAGAGCGCGTCTCCCCCTGCAAAGGAGCGCAGCTCATCATCCGCAACGGATTAAAGCTGGACGGAGAATGACTTTGACGAGATGAGAGAAGAAGGCTTCAGTCCATCAAACTTCTCAGAGCTAAAGGAAGAATTACGTACCCAGCACAAAGAAACTAAAAATCTTGAAAAAAGAATGGAAGAATGGATAACTAGAATAATCAACGCAGAGAAGGCCATAAATGAACTGACAGAGATAAAAACCATGACACGAGAAATACGTGACAAATGTGCAAGCTTCAGTAACTGACGTGATCAACTGGAAGAATGAGCATTAGTGATTGAGGATCAAATGAATGAAATGAAGTGAGAAGAGAAGTCTAAAGAAAAAAGAGGAAAAAGAAATGAACAAAGCCTTCAAGAAGTATGGGATTATGTGAAAAGACCAAATCTACGTCTGATTGGGGTGCCTGAAAGTGAGGGGGAAAATGGAACCAAGTTGGAAAACACTCTTCAGGATATCATCCAGGAGAACTTCCCCAAGCTAGTAGGGCAGGCCAAACTTCAAATTCAGGAAATACAGAGAATGCCACAAAGATACTCCTCAAGAAGAGCAACTCCAAGACACATAATTATCAGATTCACCAAAGTTGTAATGAGGGAAAAACTGTTAAGGGCAGCCAGAGAAAAAGGTCGGGTTACCCACAAAGGGAAGCCCATCAAACTAATAGCAGACCTCTCGGCAGAAACTCTCCAAGCCAGAAGAGAGTGGGGACCAATATTCAACATTCTTAAAGAAAAGAATTGTCAACCCAGAATTTCACATCCAGCCAAACTAAGTTTCATAAGTGAGGGAGAAATAAAATCCTTTACAGACAACCAAATGCTTAGATTTTGTCACCACCAGGCTTGCCTTACAGGAGACCCTGAAGGAAGCATTAAACATGGAAAGGAACAACCGGTACCAGTCATTGCAAAAACATGCCAAAATGTAAAGATCATCGATGCTAGGAAGAAACTGCATCAACTAATGATCAAAATAACTAGTTAATATCATAATGACAGGATCATGTTCACACATAACAATATTAACCTTAAATGAAAATGGAATAAATGGTCCAATTAAAAGATACAGACAGGCAAACTGGATAAAGAGTCAAGAACCATCAGATTGCTGTATTCAGGAGACCCACTTCACATGCAGAGACACACATAGGCTCAAAATAAAGGGATGGAGGAAGATCTACCAAGCAAATGGAGAACAAAACAACAGGGTTTGCAATCCTAGTCTCTGATAAAACAGAATTTAAACCATCAAAGATCAAAAGAGAAAAAGAAGACCATTACATAATGGTAAAGGGATTAATTCAACAGGAAGAGCTAACGATCCTAAATATATATGCACCCAATACAGGAGCACCCAGGTTCATAAAGCAAGTCCTTAGTGACTTACAAAGAGACCTCAACTTCCATACAATAATAATGGGAGACTTCAACACTCCACTGTCAACATTAGACAGATCAACGAGACAGAAAGTTAACAAGGATATCCAGGAAGAGAACTCATCTCCGCACCAAGCAGACCTAATGGACATCTACAGAATTCTCCACCCCAAATCTACAGAATATACATTCTTTTCAGCACCACATCACACTTACTCCAAAATTGACCACATGATTGGAAGTAAAGCACTCCTCAGCAAATGTATAAGAACAGAAATTATAATAAACTGTCTCTCAGACCACAGTGTAATCAAACTAGAACTCAGGACGAAGAAACTCAATCAAAACCGCTCAACTACATGGAAACTGAACAACCTGCTCCTGAATGACTACTGGGTACATAAAGAAATGAAGGCAGAAATAAAGATGTTCTTTGAAACCAATGAGAACAAAAATAAACATACCAGAATCTCTGGGACACATTTAAAGCAGTGTGTAGAGGGAAATTTATAGCACTAAATGCCCACAAGAGGAAGCAGGGAGGATCTAAAATTGACAACCTAACAACACAATTAAAAGAACTAGAGAAGCAAGAGCAAGCACATTCAAAAGCTAGCAGAAGGCAAGAAATAACTAAGATCAGAGAAGAACTGAAGGAGATAGAGAGGACACAAAAAGCCCTCCAAATAATCAATGAATCCAGGAGTTGATTTTTTGAAAAGATCAACAAAATTGATAGACTGCTAACAAGACTAACAAAGATGAAAAGAGAGAAGAATCAAATAGATGCAATAAAAAATGATAAAGGGGATATCACCACCGACCCCACAGAAATACAAACAACCATCAGAGAATACTATAATCAACTCTACACAAGTAAACTGGAAAATTGAGAAGAAATTGATCATTTCCTGGACACTTACACTCTCCCAAGACTAAACCAGGAAGAAGTTGAATCCCTGAATAGACCAATAGCAGGCTCTGAAATTGAGGCAACAATTAATAGCCTACCAACCAAAAAAAGTCCAGGACCAGATGGATTCAGAGCTGAATTCTACCAGAGGTACAAGGAGGAGCTGGTACCATTCCTTCTGAAACTAATCCAATCAATAGAAAAAGAGGGAATCCTCCCTAACTCATTTTATGAGGCCAACATCATCCTGATACCAAAGCCTGGCAGAGACACAACAAAAAAAGAGAATTTTAGACCAATATCCCTGATGAACATCAATGCAAAAATTCTCAATAAAATACTGGCAAACTGGATTCAGCAGCACATCAAAAAGCTTATCCACGATGATCAAGTGGGCTTCATCCCTGGGATGCAAGGCTGGTTCAACATTCGCAAATCAATAAACATAATCCAGCATATAAACAGAACCAAAGACAAAAACCACATGATCATCTCCATAGATACAGAAATGGTCTTTTCAAAATTCAATAGCCCTTCATGCTAAAAACTCTCAATAAATTCTGTATTGATGGAACATATCTCAAAATAATAAGAGCTATTATGACAAACCCACCGCCAATATCATACTGAATAGGCAAAAACTGGAAAATTCCCTTTGAAAAATGGCACAAGACAGGGACGCCCTCTCTCATCACTCCTATTCAACATAGTGTTAGAAGTTCTGGCTAGGGCAATCAGGCAAGAGAAAGAAATAAAGTGTATTCAATTATGATAAGAAGAAGTCAAATTGTTCCTGTTTGCAGATGATGTGATTGTATATTTAGAAAACCCCAACGTCTCAGCCCAAAATCTCCTTAAGCTGATAAGCAACTTCAGCAAAGTCTCAGGATACAAAATTAATGTGCCACAATCACAAGCATTCTTATACACCAGTAACAGAAAAACAGAGAGCAAAATCATGAATGAACTTCCATTCACAATTGATTCAAAGAGAATAAAATACTTAGGAATCCAACTTACAAGCAATGTAAAGGATTTCTTCAAGGAAAACTACAAACCACTGCTCAATGAAATAAAAGAGGACACAAACAAATGGAAGAACATACCATGTTCATGGATAGGAAGAATCAATATCGTGAAAATGGCCATACTGCCCAAGGGAATTTATAGATTGAATGCCATCCCCATCAAGCTACCAATGAGTTTCTTCACAGAATTGGAAAAAACTGCTTAAAAGTTCACATGGAATCAAAAAAAGCCCACATTGCCAAGACAATCCTAAGCCAAAAGAACAATGCTGGAGGCATCATGCTACCTGACGTCAAGCTATACTACAAGGGTACAGTGACCAAAACAGCATGGTACTGATACCAAAACAGAGATATAGACCAATGGAACAGAACAGAGTCCTCAGGAATAATACCACATCTACAGCCATCTGATCTTTGACAAATCTGAGAAAAACAAGAAATGGGGAAAGAATTCCCTATTTAATAAATGGTGCTGGGAAAATTGGCTAGCCATAAGTAGAAAGCTGAAACGGGATCCTTTCCTTACTCCTTATATGAAAATTAATTCAAGATGGATTAGAGACTTAAATGTTAGACCTAATACCATAAATACCCTAGAAGAAACCTATGTCATACCACTCAGGACACAGACATGGGCAAAGACTTCATGTCTAAAACACCAAAAGCAACGGCAACAAAAGCCAACATTGATAAATGGGATCTAATTAAACTAAAGAACTTCTGCACAGCAAAAGAAACTACCATCAGAGTGAACAGGCAACCTACAGAATGGGAGAAAATTTTTGCAATGTACTAATCTGACAAAGGGCTAACATCCAGAACCTACAAAGAACTCAAACAAATTTACAAGAAAAAAAATAAACAACCCCATCAAAAAGTGGGCAAAGGATGTGAACAGACATTTCTCAAAAGAAGACATTCATACAGCCAATAGACACATGAAAAAATGCTCGTCATCACTGGTCATCAGAGAAATGCAAATCAAAACCCAATGAGATACCATCTCACACTAGTTAGAATGGCAATCATTAAAAAGTCAGGAAAGAACAGGTGATGGAGAGGATGTGGAGCAATAGGAACACTTTTACACTGTTGGTGGGATTTTAAACTAGTTCAACCATTATGGAAAACAGTATGGCGATTCCTCAAGGATCTAGAACTAGAAGTACCATGTGACCCAGCCATCCCATTACTGGATATATACCCAAAGGATTATAAATCCTGCTGCTATAAAGACACATGCACATGTATGTTTATTGCGGCGCTATTCACAATAGCAAAGACTTGGAATCAACCCAAATGTCCATCAGTGACAGACTGGATTAAGAAAATGTGGCACATATACACCATGGAATACTATGCAGCCATAAAAAAGGATGAGTTTGTATTATTTGTAGGGACATGGATGCAGCTGGAAACCATCATTCTCAGCAAACTATCACAAGAACAGAAAACCAAACACCGTATGCTCTCACTCATAGTTGGGAACTGACAGTGAGATCACTTGGACTCGGGAAGGGGAACATCACACACTGTGGCCTATTATGGGGAGGGAGGAGGGAGGAAGGATTGCATTGGGAGTTACACCTGATGTAATTGACGAGTTGATGGGTGCTGATGAGTTGATGCGTGCAGCACACCAACATGGCACAAGTATACATATGTAAGAAACCTGCACGTTATGCACATGTACCCTAGAGCCTAAAGTGTATATATATAAAAAAAAAAAAAAAAAAAAAAAAAAAAGAATAAGAAAGCTGTGACTAAGAAAAAAAAAAACTGTTTGTTGTTGCTTAGGGATTCACCTGAAATTCATATTTACTTTCAACCAACATTTCCTCTGAGTTTTAACATCTTTTCCATATTTATATCAACTACCATCCAGTTCTTACTATTTTTATTAATTAAAGCCCATAGTTTATTTAGGTTTCCTTAGTTTTTACTTAATATCCATTTTTAGTTTCCCAATCTCATTCATGAAACCACATTATATTTAGTTAAAATATCTCTTTGGATTCTTCTTAGTTGTAATATTTTATTTTAAAAATATGTTAATGAGAACAAAATCGCATAACGCAATTAACCATTTTAAAGTGTCCAATTGAAAAAAGAGCAACATGACCAACTAGATGCAGCTAGGAAGTGCCACTCTCATTCATAGAGACTGGATTTTGGACTAAACCACTGTAATTTTAGCAGATCTTTAGAGATAAAATGCCAAATGTGAATGGAGAAAAGAGGCAGATGCTGAGGCTGAAGAGAGAGAAAGTGAGGAACCCTATCTGGGCGGCCTGAATGCTAGCGCTGATTCCTGGACCTTAATGCTCCTGGGGAAGGGAACATAGCTGGAAATATTAGGAAACACAAAAGAGCCACCTGGTTGAATAAGAGCCTATTTAGCACCCACTGCTCTTAAGTGCTGTCTACAGGAAACACAGGCCAAAATAACAACAGCAAAAAACACTTCACTATTTCACCCCCTATGAGACACTGACATCAAAAATTCAAAAACAAAGACCTTGTATAGAGGCTTGAAATGGAACCAACTTACTATACTCAATTGGCACCACAGCTGAAGGAACAACAGCCCTCCCAGATGAGAAACAATCAGTGCAAGAACTCTGCCAATTAAAAAAAGCCAGAGTGTACCCTTACCTCCAAACAAGCCTACTAGCTCCCCAGCAATGGTCCTTAACCAGTCTACGATAACTGAAATGACAGACATGAAATTCAGTATCTGGATTGCAAGGAAGCTCACTGAGATCCAGGAGAAAGTTGAAACCCAATCCAAGGAAGCCAAGCAATCATTATAATAATTCAAGAGCTGAAAGATGAAATTTCCATTTTAAGAAACACCAAAACTTAACCTTTTGAGCTGAAAATTTCCCTATGAGAATTTCATAGTACAATTGCTAGTACTAAGAGCACAATAGACCAAACAGAGAAAAGAATCTCACAGCTCAAAGACTAGTTCTTTGAGTCAACTCATTCAGACAAAAAACAGAAAAATTATTTTTAAAAAATAAACAAAACCCTGAAGAAATATGGGATAATGTAAAGAGACCAAATCTATAACTTATTGGCATATCTCAAAGATGTGCCATTTTATGCTGGATAAGGCCTTGGGACATGTGAAATTAGATTCCTAGCTATACAAAGAATGTTATAAAGACAATATATTTTATATAAAAAAGGATCTTGTTTGGTAAAATCTTGTCTTGAAATAATTAGTCATTTAAAAAAAGGGATGTTTAGGACAAGTCAGAAAATCTAAGCATGTCACAGATGGTTTGTGTAAGTTGAGAAAGGATTTCTGAAAGGGAATTTATGCAAGAAATGTACAATTTAAAGGTTGTGAGGTCTCCTAAATGTTTCATAAAATGCTGGTATGAATCTTAACTGTATAACCTACCTGCTTTACAGCTAGATAAGACTTGGGAACATGTGGAGTTAGCCACACCCCCTAGCTGGAAAGAGTCAGACCTTATCTGCACTTTTGACTGGCATCCTAGGTTTCACACATGGTACATAATTAAAATCACTTACAAACCAGGTTTTTCACCAAAAGTAATAGTTGCTAAGAGTTAACAGTGTGACATATATGTGAGACTACTGAAGAAACAGTTTTATGAACAAAATATGAAAGGAAAGTAGAATGTACTTTTGATAAAAGATCATATAATGATGGCCTGGCACGGTGGCTCACACCTGTAATCCCAGCACTTTGGGAGGCCAAGGTGAGTGGACCATGAGGTCAGGTGTTCAAGACCAGCCTGGCCAACATGGAGAAACCCCATCTCTACTAAAAATACTAAAATTAGTTTGGCGTGGTGGTGCACACCTGTAGTCCCAGCTACTAGAGACGCTGAGACAGGAGAATCACTCGAACATGGGAGGCGGAGCTTTCTGTGAGCCTAGATTGTGCCACTGCACTGCAGCCTGGGTGACAGAGTGAGACTCCATCTAAATAAAAAAATTTAAAAAATTAAAAAAAAAAGATTATATAAAGGCATGGGAGTACGAATTTCTTGTCTAAGTTTAGAGGGTTGAAGGGTTGTGTTAAGTGAGTCAGAAAAAAATCTAAAGGTTTGAACAAGTTGTGGAAGGTTTATTTAAAAAATTACTGTGTGTAAATATATTGCCTAATGTTAAAGGGGTATTATTCAGTTTTTCCATACATTGAACTTTGGAATAAAAGCACAGCAGAGTTTTTTTTTACAACATTGTTTTGCTATTTAACAAAAAACACTTGTAAAGGGTTGTAAAAGGTTTATGAAAATCTTATCATCAAATTAATTAAAACTGGTATTAAAATGTTATTAAAAACTAAATTTAGCATTAAATTTGCACTAATGCAAGCATAAAATTTGGTTTTCTATTTTGAAAATGATTTTTATGTAATACTAAAAGATAATCAAAGGTTTTTGTTTGCCTTTTAAGTAAACTAAAAGAAAAGTATGGGGGGAGAGAGAAGAGAGATTCTCGTGGCCTTATGCTGTATTCATTTAGTCTTGCTGTTTGGAAAGTTGAGTCTCCTGTCTATCAGAGTAAAAGTTTCTCCTTTGTTAATTTTTGAGTTATCAGTTTGGCTAAATGAATGACTTATGGTGACCTGGAATTCTATTTCGTGAAGTCAAGTGTTTCAAACACAGGAAACACTATCAATCAAACACAGGAAACACTATCAAATACAAAATTGTGTTTAATTTTCTATGGGTTATATTTGCATAAAGATGTTATTAGTATGCGTTACAAAATTTTGTATAAGATTCCTATAATTCTGATATGCCTCAGTATATGTTATCAGTAATAATTAAAATTGTTATGTTAAATTGTTGTGTGCCACAGAAACAACAAATTTCCTTGTCAGTTGTGTCTTTAACTGTGGCTGCCTTAAAATGTTATTTTAATCCACAGACAGTTGTTGTTTTGTTTTGGTCACATGCACATGTATGTTAATTGTGGCACTATTCACAACAGCAAAGACTTGGAACAAACCCAAATGTCCATCAATGACAGACTGGATTAAAAAAATGTGGCACATATACACCATGGAATACTATGCAGCCATAAAAAAGGATGAGTTAACATCCTTTCTAGGGACATGGATGCAGCTGGAAACCATCATTCTCAGTAAACTATCACAAGAAGAGAAAACCAAACACCACATGTTCTCACTCATAGGTGGGAACTGAACAATGAGACACTTGGACACAGGAAGGGCAACATGACACACTGGGGCCTGTTGTGGGGTGGGGGGAGGGGGGAGAAATAGCATTAGGAAATATACTTAATGTAAATGATGAGTTAACGGATGCAGCACACCAACATGGCACATGTATACATATGTAACAAACCTGCATGTTGTGCACATGTACCCTAGAACTTAAAGTATAATAAAAAAGAAAAAATAAATAAAAATAAAACAAAAATAAAAGTAAAGACTGGGAGAAAAAATTATTTCAGTAATTATAGTACACCTGTTGTTTGTTGTTTTTGAGTCTTTATTTTATTTTTTCTGTGCAAGTCAGATTAAATATTTTTGGTTGCCTACAAGTTATCAAACAAATGCTTTAAATCTTTAATTTTAAAACTGGAAATTGCATTCATTATCCCAGAACTCAGTATTTATAGTACACTGTCCACTTAAATGCTGTATTAAAATTATAGATGAGAACACTAACACCTTTCCATGAAAGCCTTGGAACCCCAGCCTGGTCTGTGTGAGCAAGCTCAGACAACTGCAAAACAGTTCCATGTCTCTTACCTTGGAGTCAACCCTTACCCCCACTATACACCCTGTCAGCAAGAAGAAGTCAGAGCAATTGATAGCCTTTCCCCATCTGCATTGCCCACATCTTAAGAATAAGGTGCTATAAAATGAAAAGGCAGGGATCGAGACCACCTTTGAAAAAATTATAACTGAGGAAGTCATGACAGTGATAGAAATCAGACCTAATAAACTCCATCTTGTTTCTCTCTCTCTCTCTCTTTTTTTTTTTTTTTTTTTTTTTTTTTTTTTTTTTTTTTGAGATAAAGTCTCGTTTTGTTGCCAAGCTGGAGAGCGGTGGCGCAATCTTGGCTGGCTCCCTGATTTAAATGATTCTCATGAGTCAACCTCCCTAGTAGCTGGGATTTTTAGTAGAGATGGTTTTTCACCATGCTGGCCAGGATGGTCTTGATCTCCTGACCTTGTGATCTGCCCGCCTCGCCCTCCCAAAGTGCTGGGATTACAGGCATGAGCCACGGTGCCCTGCCTCTTGTTTCTAACCTTTAAGCTGTTCTTGTTTATTTTGGGGCATAGGCCACACTAACCTTGGGATGGAATTCGGTTTATGCTTTGACTCTGAAATGAAATTGATAATAACTCTTTCCTGAAAACACCCCTTTCTTGCCTAGGGACCAATCTGCCTTTGCAGGACTAACAAATTAGCTACAAGATTAGAAATTATGCTTCAGGGATTATGCAGCTTCTGGCTGCAAGAGTCTGAACCTTCGGAAATTGCTCCTGGGGGTAACATTACTACTGTAGAACCTAAGGTCAGTGCTTGAGATATTTTGCAGACTCTGCACTCGATAGATTAGCTGACACCACCCAGGCTGATAATCTGACTCAACCAGTTCTGCAATCCCAACCAGGAACAGAATACAGTAAGGAAACCTCACTTCAGCCCCCTATGATTCCATCTCCAACCTGACCAATCAGTACTTCCCACTTCCTGAGCCCCTACCTACCAAATTATGTTTAAAACCTTGATCTCTGAGTGCTCAGGGAGACTGATTTGAGCAATAATAAAACTCCAGTTTCCTACGTAGCTGGCTAGGTGTGAATTATACTTTCTTCATTGCAATTCCCCTACCTTGATAAATCAGCTCTGTCTAGGCAGCCAGCAAGGTGAACCTCTTGGGTGGTTACAATTCCAGTTACTTGGGGGCAAAGGTGAAGCATCACTATAGCCTGGGAGGACAAGGATGCACTGAGCCATGTTTGCATCACTGCACTCCAGCCTGGGTGTAAAAAATATACCCTGTCCCCCCCACCAAAAAAAAAAAAAAAAAAAGAAGAAGAAGAAGAAAAAAAGAAACAAAGAACAAATGAAATGAATAGAAAATATTTATAAGCATGAAATATATCAATCATATGTATTAATATAAATAAAATAAGATATTAGTATAAATAATTACTTTAAATATGATGGTCCAAATATACTAACAAACAATAGAAATTGTCAGAGTGAGGAAAGGACAAAATCAACTCTATATGTCTAAAAGAAAGACATTTTCAATGTAAAGACACAGATAATTTAAAAATAAAGAGGTAAAGAAAAGTATACGGTGTTAACATTTATCAAAATAAAGCATGTTACCAAAAGTTAATGTTTTCAGGGAATGTTTTTGTTAAAAAACCTTCACCAACTTGGGCTATTTGGGATAATAATGTTGATCACCTTCCACGGTGGGTTATAACATTAATATATACATATTATTCACTACTAGTTTGTACTGTACATTACATAAGTGTAAAAAAAGTATGAGTAGCTATATTATTTTTTGAAAAGGCAGACTTCAGAGAAAGGAAAATGATCAGAAATGAAGAGGCATTTTTAAATGATAAAGAGTCAATTACCTAAGAGAATATAACAATCCAAAACATGTACACACCTAAAAAGTAGAGTATATAAGGCAAGAACTGATGGCACTGCAAAGATAAACAGACAATTCTACTATTATAGTTGGAGACATCAAAAACTCATGGTAAGTAATTGACAGATTAAGCAGGCAAAATATCAGTAAGAAAAGATGACCTGAGCATCACTTCAATCATTTTGATCACTTAGTAGTTATAGAATCATCCATATGAAAAGAGCAGAATACACATTCTTCAAAAACTCACATGAAATATTTAAAAAGACCACATTTTGTGCTCTAAAACATGTATTAACACATTTGAAAGACTATGTATCAAATAAAAAATAAAGTATGTTCTAGACCACAATAAATATGAATCTTTTTTAAATTTTAATTTAAATATTGACATATTTTTAAATAACCCATGGTTCAAAAAAATTAAAGATAAATGTAAAAGTCATTTAGCTACATGAAAAGAAAAGTACAATCAGAATTTGTGGGATGCAGAGTTAGCCATGCTTAAACGAAAATGTATAGTGTTGTCGTATATTTGCCAGAGCAATCAGGCAAGAGAAAGTAATAAACGGCATTCGAGTAGGAACAGAAGAAGTTAAATTATACCTGTTTGCCGACAACATGATCCTATATCTAGAAAACCCCATAGTCTGAGTGGAAAAGCTCCTTCAGCTGATAAAATACTTCAGCAAAGTGTCTGGATACAAAATCAACTTACAAAAAATCACTAGCATTTCTACACACAAACAGCCAAACAGAGAGCCAAACCAGGAAGGTAATCTCATTTACAATTGCTACAAAAAGAATAAAACACGTAGGTATACAGCTAACTGGGAAGGTGAGAAATCTCTACAATGAGAATTACAAAACACTGCTCAAAAGAATCAGAGAAGACACAAACAAATGAAAAAAGCATCCCATACTCAGCGATAGGAAGAATCAATATCATTAAAATGAACATACTGCCCAACGCAATTTACAGATTAAATGCTATTCTTATCCAATTACCAGCAACATTCTTCACAGAACTACAAAACACTATTTAATATTCATATGGAACCGAAAAAGAGCTTGAATAACCAATGTCATAGTAAGCAAAAAGAAGAAAGCTGGGTTTCTCTCGGCCTTAGCGCCATTTTTCTGGAAACCTCTGCGCCATGAGAGCCAAGTAGGGGAAGAAGCGAATGCGCAGGCTGAAGCGCAAAAGAAGAAAGATGAGGCAGAGGTCCAAGTAAACCGCTAGCTTGTTGCATCGTGGAGGCCACAGGAGCAGAAACATGGAATGCCAGGCGCTGGGGATGCTGGTACAAGTTGTGGGACTGCATGCTACTGTCTAGAGCTTGTCTCAATGGATCTAGAACTTCATCGCCCTCTGATCACCGATCACCTCTGAGACCCACCTTGCTCATAAACAAAACTGCCCATGTTGGTCCTCTGCCCTGGACTTGTGACATTCTGGACTATTTCTGTGTTTGTGGCCGAGTGTAACGACCCTAAAATAAATCACCTCCTCTGCTCTTTTAGCTGAAGAATTAAAAAAAAAAGAAAAAAAAAAAAAAGAAGAAGAAGAAAGCTGGAAGCATCACACTACCTGACTTCAAACTATACTACAGGGCTATAGTAACCAAGAAAGCACAGGACTGGTACAAAAACATGCATGTAAACAAATGGGACAGAATAGAGAGTCCAGAAATAAGGCTGCACACTATGACCATATGATCTTTGACAAAGCTCACAAAAACAAGCAATGTGGAATAGACTCCCTATTCAATAAATAGTGCTGGGATAACTGGCTAGCCATATGCAGAAGATTGAAGCTAGACCCCTTTCTTACACCATATGCCAAAATCAATTAAAGATGGAGTAAATACTTAAATGTAAAACTGAAAACTATTTAAAAAAAAAAAAAACTGGAAGACAACATAGGTAACACAATCCTTAACATAGAAACAGGCAAAGATTTTAAGACAAAGATGCTAAAAGCAATCACAACAAAAGGAAAAATTGACTAATGAGATCTAACCAAATTTAAGATCTTCTGCACAGCAAAATAAACCATCAACAAGATAAAGAGACAACCTACAGAATGGAAGAATATCTTTGCAAACTATGCATCTGACAAAGGTGTAATATCCAGCATCTATGAGCAATTTAAACAAATTTACAAAAGAAAAACAAAACACTCCATTAAAAAGTGGGCAAATGACATAATGAGACACATTTCAAAAGAAGACATGCATGTGGCCAACAAGTACATGACAAAAAGTTCAATATTACAGAAATGTTAAAACCGCAATGAGATACCATCTCACACCAGTCAGAATGGCTATTAATAATAAGCCAAAAAAATGGCAGATGCTGCTAATGTTGTGGAGAAAAGGGAACGTTTACATAGTGTTGATGGGAATTTCAATTAGTACAACCATTTTGGAAAATAGTGTGGCTACTCTTCAAAGAGACATGAAAACAGGACTACTACTTTACCCAGCAACCTCATTCCTGGGTATATACCCAAAGGAATATAAATAATTTTATTATAAATATATATGCACACATATGTTCATGCAGCACTATTCACAATAGTTAAGACATGAAGTTAATCTAAATACCTATCAGTGGAAAACTGGATAAAGAAAATATGCTACATACACACCATGGAATACTATGCAGCCATAAAAGAAGAACACTATCATGTCTTTGTGGGAACATGGATGAAGCTGGAGGTTACTATACTTAGCAAACAAATGCAAAAACAGAAAACCTAATACCAGATGTTCTCATTTATAAGTTGGAGCTAGGCCGGGCGCGGTGGCTCAAGCCTGTAATCCCAACACTTTGGGAGGCCGAGACGGGCGGATCACGAAGTCAGGAGATCGAGACCATCCTGGCTAACATGGTGAAACCCCGTCTCTACTAAAAAATACAAAAAACTAGCTGGGAGAGGTGGCGGGCGCCTGTAGTCCCAGCTACTCAGGAGGCTGAGGCAGGAGAATGGCGTAAACCCGGGAGGCGGAGCTTGCAGTGAGCTGAGATCCAGCCACTGCACTCCAGCCTGGGGGACAGAGCAAGACTCTGTCTCAAAAAAAAAAAATAAATAAATAAATAAATAAGTTGGAGCTAAATGATGAGGACTCATGAACACAAAGAAGGAAATAGGCACTGGCATCTACATGAGGGTGGAGGTTGTGAAGAAGGAGAGGAGAAGAAAAAAAAAACTTTGGGAAACTAGACTTAATACTTGGGTGATGAAGTAACCTGTACAACAAGCTTCCATGACATGAGTTTACTTATATAATCTTCACATGTACCCACGAACCTAAAATAAAAGTTAAAAATGAATAAATTAAAATAAAAAATAAATTAATTAATGACTTAATGAAATACATTCTAGTGCATTAACATACCTCATTTCTTCACTCATCAGTTTATAGACATTGGAGCTGTTTTCCATTTTGAGCCTGTTGTGAATAACAATGCTATAAGCACTGACATATAACTTCTTGTGGATGTATGCTCTCATTTTTCATGGGCATATATTTAGTGGAACTGCTGGCTCATAAGGCAACACTGTATTAGGTTGGTGCAAAAGTAATTGCGTTTTTTGCTGTTACTTTTAATGCAGTTTAAAAAGTAATGTTTGCAATTACTTTTAATATTTAACATTTTGAGGAACTTCACTATTTCATAATCCCATCAGTAATGTATGTGTGTCCCAAGTTCTCTATATTCCTACCAACACATTTTATTGTCTGCCTTTTTTATTAGAACCATCGTAATGGCTGTGAAGATGAATTCCATCAGGACTTTCATTTACATTTCCCTAATGATTAATGATACATAGAAACTATGTATATATTAGCCATTTGTATATCTTCTTTGGAAAAAGGTCTACTTACAACCTTGGACCATATTTTAATGGGGTTATTTTGTTTTTTATTGTTGGGTTATAAATATTGTTAATTTATTCTGGATATATGTCATATATCTATTATCAAAGTCATGATTTGCAAATATCTTCTTACATTTTAAGGGCTGTTTTGTTTATGCCATAATTTTCAGAAGAAAAACTTGTAATTTTAATACAGTCCAATATATTTATTTTGTTTTTTGTCACAAGTTTTTTGCTATTATGCCTAAAAAAAATTACCTATATCCAAGGTCAAGGAAGATTCGTTCATACATACCCTTCTAAGATTTTTATGTTAAAAAAGAGCTAAAAAGCTCTTACATTTATATCTTTGATACATTTTGGTTTTTGTGTATAGTATGAGTCCAACCTTATTTATTTATTTTGCACATGGATATACAGTTGTATCAGTACTATTTTTTGAAAAGACTGTTCTTTTATCCTTGAATAGTTTGTCATCCTTGTGGAAAACCAATTGACCAAAAATCTGTGGGTTTATTTCTGGACTCTTAATTCTATTCCATTGACCTAATATATTGTCTCGATATCATTAACATACTGTTTTGCTTAATGTAGTTTTACAATCAGTTTTGAAATCAGAAAGTTTGCATCTGAACTTTTATATTTATTTTTCAAACTTGTTTTGCCTATTCTGAGTTATTTGCCTTTCCATAAGAATTTTTGGATTACATTACCATTTTTTTTTTTTTTTTTTGCAAGGAAGCCAGCTGTTATTTTGATAGAATTTTTTGACTTTGTAGACTAATTTGGGGAGTATTGGCATCTAAATAATATTTAATAGTTTGATACATGAATGTGGCATCCCTTCTCATTTACTAGATCTAATTTGTTTCAATATTGTTTTATATTTTTAAACGTACATGTCTCGTACTACTTTTGTTACATTTGCTTTTGAGGATTTATTTATTTATTTATTTATTTATTTATTTATTTATTTATTTATTATATACTTTAAGTTCTGGGGTTCATGTGCACAACGTGCAGTTTTGTTACATAGGTATACATGTACTATGGTGGCTTGCTGCACCCGTCAACCCGTCACCTACATTAGGTATTTCTGTTAACATTATCCCTCCCGTAGCCCCCCCACCCCTGACAGGCCCTGGTGTGTGATATTCCCCTCCCTGTGTCCATGTGTTCTCATTGTTCAACTCCCACTTATGAGTGAGAACATGCAGTGTTTGGTTTTCTGCTCTTGTGATAGTTTGCTGAGAATGATGGTTTCCAGCTTCATCCATGTCCCTGCAAAGAACATGAACTCATACTTTTTTTATGGCTGCATGGTAAGGAATTTTATTTTTTAAACATTTTTATATGGATTTTATCCTTAAATTCCTTTTAAATTGTTAATTGATAATATATAAAATTACATTTGACATGTATATGCATCTTGTATTGTGAAACCTTGCAAATTCGTTTACTAGTTTTAATATTTTTTGTGGATTCCTTAGAAATGTTTATATAAAACTTCATGTCACCTGCAAATAGAGATAATTTTTCTTCTTCCTTTTTGCTCTGGCTATCTTTTATTTCATTGCCTTACCTAATTTTTAGGCTAGTACTTCTAGTTAAATATTACATAGAAGTGGTGAGAATGAACATCTTGTCTTGCTCCTGACTTTGGGCAAACACATTCAGTTTTTCAGCACTCTGTATGATGGTGCATGTATTTTGGGTATTTGAGAGAGGGAGAGGAAGAAGAAAAGGGAGAGCAAAATAATGTAAGAAATTAGCTTACATGATTGTGGATGTTGGCAATTCTGAAATCTACCGGGTAGGCTTGCAGCCTGTTGACCCACGGTAGAGTTCAAATCTGACAGTACTCTGCTGGCAGAATTTTCTTTTCCTCTGGAGAGGTCTGGTTTTGTCTTTTTTCTTTTTTTCTATTAAGGCCTTCAACTGATTTGGATGAGGTGGGGTGGGCGCAGTGGCTGCACTACTGGCTGGGTCCTTGAATCGGGTGCCTCTCTCACTTCCCACAGCCCAGGAGCGTGGCCCCAGCTTTGCACCCCGTGCCAGCCCCTGTGCTCCGTGTGCAAGTGCAGCATCATCCCAGCTGTATCTCCACTTCAGGGATCCTCTCTGTCTGACTGTGCTTCTCCCCCACCAGCGGGCAATCCTGCCCAGACCCATTGTGGCAGCCCCCATTACAGCGGGCTGCGGGAGGCTGTCCACCGCCTTCTGGCACCCTCCTTGCAGAGGTTAGTGTGATGGCAGGGCCACACCAGAAGGCCCACCTCTGCCATCAATAATACACACATAATCTCTATGTTATAGTCCCACAATGCTGCAAGGGCCTGGCCCGGGCTGCACACTCCACGGAGCCAGCAGGAGCCAGGATCAAGCAGCAGCCCCATCCTGAACGTGACTGCAGCCACACAAGTCAGGGTTGTAGACCTGGGCCTCCCTGTGTTCTTGGGGGCTGGGAGCAGGCAGAAGTCTTGCCCACCCCTGGTGCAGCTTATTTCACTCAACACAATTATCTCCAGTTCCATCTATGTCGTTGCAAAAGAGTGGACCTCATTATTTTTACGGCTGTATAGTGCTTCATTGTATATATGTACCACATTTTCTTCATCCGTTTATCTGTTGATGGATATTTAGATTGCTTCCAGATCTTAACTATTGTGAATAATTTATCAACAAACATAAGAGTGCAGACGTCTCTTCGATATACTGATATTTTTTGTGGGATACATACCCAGTAGCAGGATTGCTGAACCATATGGTAGCACAACTTTTTAGTTTTTGAAAGAATTTCCAAACATACTGTTCTCCACAGTACTTATACTAATTTGCATTCCCACCAACAGTGTACAAGACTTTCCTTTTCTCCACATCCTCCCCAGCATTTGTTATTGCCTGTCTTTTGTATATAAACCATTTTAATTAGCGTGAGATAATATCTCATCATTTGGATTTACATTTTTCTGATGATCAGTGATGTTTAGAATCTTATGCCTGTTTGCCATACTTATGTCTTCTTTTAAGAAACGTCTATTCAAATCTTTTGCCCATGTTTGATCAGACTATTACATTTTTTTCTTTTTTTTTTTTTTTTTTTTTTTTTTTTTTTTGAGGCAGAGTCTTGCTCTGTCGCCCGGACAGGAGATCGAGACCATCTTGGCTAACACGGTGAAATCCCGTCTCTACTAAAAATTACATTTTTTTCTATAGAATTGTTTGAGGTCCTTATTATATTCTGATTATTAATTCCTCCTTGTCAGATAGGTAATTTGCAAATATTTTCTACCATTCTGTGGGTTATCTCTTCTCTTTGTTAATTGTATCCTGTGTTGTGTAGAAACCTTTTAAGTTGATGTGATTCCATTTTTCCATTTTTACTTTGGTTGCCTGTGCTTGTGGGGGTATTTCCAAAGAAATTTTTGCCCAGACCAATGTACTAGAGACTTTCTTCAAAGTTCTCTTGTACTCTTGTAGTAGTTTTACGGTTTGAGGTATTAGATTAAGTCTAAAATTTATTTAGATTTGATTTTTGTATGCCATGAAAGATATGGGTCAAGTTTCATTCTTCTGCATGTGAATATTCAGTTTTTCCAGCACAACTGGTTGAAGAAACTGTCTTTTCCCCAGTATATTTTCTTGGTACCTTTGTAGACAATGAGTTCACTATAGGTGTGTGGATTATTTTTCTGGGTTGTATATTCTGTTGCACTGGTGTATGTGTGTTGTTATGCCAGATCATGCTGTTTTGGTTACTACAGCTCCACAGTATAATTTAAAGTCAGGTAATATGATTCCTTCATTTCTTTCTTTCTTAGACAAGCTTTGGCTTTTTTGGCTGTTTATTAATTCCATATAAATTTTAGAATTATTCTATTTCTGCGAAGAATGTCATTGTTCTTTTGATAGGGATTGCATTGAATCTGTGGATTGCTTTGGGTAGTATGAACATTTTAACAAGAATAATCCTTTTAATCCATGAACATCTAATATGGATCTCTTTTGTTTTTTATAATGAAAAGATGTTGAATTTTATTAAATGTTTGTTCAGCATCAATTGAAATTATCATATGCTTTAGATCCTTTATTCTTCTAATATGATGTTTCACATGGATTCCTTTGTGTATATTAAGCCATTGTTGCATTGCAGGAATAAATCTGACTTGGTTATAATAAATAATTGTTCCATTTTACCGTTGAATTTGGTTTGCTAATATTTTGTTGAGAATTATTGCATCAATATTGAACAAGGATGTTGGTGTGTAGTTTTCTTTCTTGATATGCCTTTGTCTCATTTTGTTATCAGGATAAGACTGGCTTCATAAAATTAGTTCAGAAGAGGGGGGCAGAGCAAGATGGCAGAATAGGAACAGCTCCAGTCTCCAACTCCCAGCGCCAGCGACACAGAAGACTGGTGATTTCTGCATTTGCAACTGAGGTACTGTGGTCATCTCACTGGGGAGTGCCGGACAATCGGTGGTGGGGTCATCTCACTGGGGAGTGCCGGACAATCGGTGCTGGTCAGCTGCTGCAGCCTGACCAGCGAGAGCTGAAGCAGGGCGAGGCATCGCCTCGCCTGGAAGTGCAAGGGGGAAGGGAATCCGTTTTCCTAGCCAGGGGAACTGAGACACACAACACCTGGAAAATCGGGTAACTCCCACCCCAATACGGTGCTTTAAGCAAAGAGGCACACCAGGAGAATATACCCCACACCTGGCCGGGAGGGTCCCACGCCCACGGAACCTCCCTCACTGCTAACACAGCAGTCTGCCGCAATCTATCCGCAAGACAGCAGCGAGGCTGGGGGAGGGGCGCCCGCCATTGCTGAGGCTTAAGTAGGTAAACAAAGCTGCTGGGAAGTTCGAATTGGGTGGAGCTCACAGCAGCACAAGGAAGCCTGCCTGTCTCTGTAGACTCCACCTTTGGGGACAGCGCACAGCTGAAGACCAACAGGGGAAACAGCGGGGGCCAGTGCAGATGCGAACAACTCTGTCTGACAGCTTTGGGGAGAGCTGTGGATCTCCCAACTCGGAGGTTGAGATCTGAGAACGGACAGACTGCCGGCTCAGGTGGGCCCCTGACCCCTGAGTAGCCTAGCTGGGAGAAATCCCCCACTAGGGGCAGTCTGACACCCCACACCTCACATGGTGGAGTACACCCCTGAGAGGAAACTTCCAAAGGAAGAATCAGACAGGTACACTCGCTGTTCAGCAATATTCTATCTTCGGCAACCTCTGCTGCTGATACCCAGTCAAACAGGGTCTGCAGTGGACCTCAAGCAATCTCCAACAGACCAACAGACAGTCCTTCAGACTGTCAGAAGGAAAACTATCAAGCAGGAAGGACACCTATACCAAAACCCCATCAGTACGTCACCATCATCAAAGACCAGAGACAGACAAAACCACAAAGATGGGGAAGAAGCAGGGCAGAAAAGCTGGAAATTAAAAAAATAAGAGCGCATCTCCCCCTACAAAGGAGCGCAGCCCATCGCCAGCAACGGATCAAAGCTGGTCAGAGAATGACTTTGACGAGAGGAGAGAAGAAGGCTTCAGTCCATCAAACTTCTCAGAGCTAAAGGAGGAATTACGTACCCAGCGCAAAGAAACTAAAAATCTTGAAAAAAGAGTGGAAGAATTGACAGCTAGACTAATTAATGCAGAGAAGATCATAAACGAAATGACAGAGATGAAAACCATGACACGAGAAATACGTGACAAATGCACAAGCTTCAGTAACCGACTCGATCAACTGGAAGAAAGAGTATCAGCGATTGAAGATCAAATGAATGAAATGAAGCGAGAAGAGAAACCAAAAGAAAAAAGAAGAAAAAGAAATGAACAAAGCCTGCAAGAAGTATGGGATTACGTAAAAAGACCAAATCTACGTCTGATTGGGGTGCCTGAAAGTGAGGGGGAAAATGGAACCAAGTTGGAAAACACTCTTCAGGATATCATGCAGGAGAACTTCCCCAACCTAGTAGGGCAGGCCAACATTCAAATTCAGGAAATACAGAGAACACCACAAAGATACTCCTCCAGAAGAGCAACTCCAAGACACATAATTGCCAGATTCACCAAAGTTGAAATGAAGGAAAAAATCTTAAGGGCAGCCAGAGAGAAAGGTCGGGTTACCCACAAAGGGAAGCCCATCAGACTAACAGCAGATCTATCGGCAGAAACTCTACAAGCCAGAAGAGAGTGGGGGCCAATATTCAACGTTCTTAAAGAAAAGAATTTTAAACCCAGAATTTCATATCCAGCCAAACTAAGTTTCATCAGTGAAGGAGAAATAAAATCCTTTACAGATAAGCAAATGCTTAGAGATTTTGTCACCACCAGGCCTGCCTTACAAGAGACCCTGAAGGAAGCCCGGAACATGGAAAGGAACAACCGGTACCAGCCATTGCAAAAACATGCCAAAATGTAAAGACCATCGAGGCTAGGAAGAAACTGCATCAACTAACGAGCAAAATAACCAGTTAATATCATAATGGCAGGATCAAGTTCACACATAACAATATTAACCTTAAATGTTAATGGACTAAATGCTCCAATTAAAAGACACAGACTGGCAAACTGGATAAAGAGGCAAGACCCATCAGTCTGCTGTATTCAGGAGACCCATCTCACATGCAGAGACATACATAGGCTCAAAATAAAGGGATGGAGGAAGATCTAGCAAGCACATGGAGAACAAAAAAAAGCAGGGGTAGCAATCCTTGTCTCTGATAAAACAGACTTTAAACCATCAAAGATCAAAAGAGACAAAGAAGGCCATTACATAATGGTAAAGGGATCAATTCAACAGGAAGAGCTAACTCTCCTAAATATATATGCACCCAATACAGGAGCACCCAGATTCATAAAGCAAGTCCTTAGAGACTTACAAAGAGACTTAGACTCCCATACAATAATAATGGGAGACTTCAACACTCCACTGTCAACATTAGACAGATCAACGAGACAGAAAGTTAACAAGGATATCCAGGAATTGAACTCATCTCTGCACCAAGCGGACCTAATAGACATCTATAGAACTCTCCACCCCAAATCAACAGAATATACATTCTTCTCAGCACCACATCGCACTTATTCCAAAATTGACCACATAATTGGAAGCAAAGCACTCCTCAGCAAATGTAAAAGAACAGAAATTATAACAAACTGTCTCTCAGACCACAGTGCAATCAAACTAGAACTCAGGACTAAGAAACTCAATCAAAACCGCTCAACTACATGGAAACTGAACAACCTCCTCCTGAATGACTACTGGGTACATAACGAAATGAAAGCGGAAATAAAGATGTTCTTTGAAACCAATGAGAACAAAGATACAACATACCAGAATCTCTGGGACACATTTAAAGCAGTGTGTAGAGGGAAATTTATAGCACTAAATGCCCACAAGAGAAAGCAGGAAAGATCTAAAATGGACACTCTAACATCACAATTAAAAGAACTAGAGAGGCAAGAGCAAACACATTCAAAAGCAAGCAGAAGGCAAGAAATAACTAAGATCAGAGCAGAACTGAAGGAGATAGAGACACAAAAAACCCTCCAAAAAATCAATGAATCCAGAAGTTGGATTTTTGAAAAGATCAGCAAAATTGACAGACCGCTAGCAAGGCTAATAAAGAAGAAAAGAGAGAGGAATCAAATAGATGCAATAAAAAATGATAAAGGGGATATCACCACTGACCCCACAGAAATGCAAACTACCATCAGAGAATACTATAAACGCCTCTATGCAAATCAACTAGAAAATCTAGAAGAAATGGATAATTTCCTGGACACTTACACTCTCCCAAGGCTAAACCAGGAAGAAATTGAATCCCTGAATAGACCAATAGCAGGCTCTGAAATTGAGGCAACAATTAATAGCCTACCCACCAAAACAAGTCCATTACCAGATGGATTCACAGCTGAATTCTACCAGAGGTACAAGGAGGAGCTGGTACCATTCCTTCTGAAACTATTCCAATCATTAGAAAAAGAGGGAATCCTCCCTAACTCATTTTATGAAGCCAACATCATCCTGATACCAAAGCCTGGCAGAGACACAACAAAAAAAGAGAATTTTAGACCAATATCCCTGATGAACATCGATGCAAAAATCCTCAATAAAATACTGGCAAACCGGATTCAGCAGCACATCAAAAAGCTTATCCACCATGATCAAGTGGGCTTCATCCCTGGGATGCAAGGCTGGTTCAACATTCGCAAATCAATAAACATAATCCAGCATATAAACAGAACCAAAGACAAGAACCACATGATTGTCTCAATAGATGCAGAAAAGGCTTTTGACAAAATTCAACAGCCCTTCATGCTAAAAACGCTCAAGAAATTCGGTATTGATGGAACGTACCTCAAAATAATAAGAGCTATTTATGACAAACCCACAGCTAATATCATACTGAATGGGCAAAAACTGGAAAAATTCACTTTGAAAACTGGCACAAGATAGGGATGCCCTCTATCTCCACTCCTATTCAACATAGTGTTGGAAGTTCTGGCTAGGGCAATCAGGCAAGAGAAAGAAATCAAGGGTATCCAGTTAGGAAAAGAAGAAGTCAAATTGTCCCTGTTTGCAGATGACATGATTGTATATTTAGAAAACCCCATCGTCTCAGCCCAAAATCTCCTTAAGCTGATAAGCAACTTCAGCAAAGTCTCAGGATACAAAATTAATGTGCAAAAATCACAAGCATTCTTACACACCAGTAACAGACAAGCAGAGAGCCAAATCAGGAATGAACTTCCATTCACAATTGCTTCAAAGAGAATAAAATACCTAGGAATCCAGCTTACAAGGGATGTAAAGGACCTCTTCAAGGAGAACTACAAACAACTGCTCTGTGAAATCAAAGAGGACACAAACAAATGGAAGAACATACCATGCTCATGGATAGGAAGAATCAATATCGTGAAAATGGCCATACTCCCCAAGGTTATTTATAGATTCAATGCCATCCCCATCAAGCTACCAATGAGTTTCTTCACAGAATTGGAAAAAAACTGCTTTAAAGTTCATATGGAACCAAAAAAGAGCCTGCATTGCCAAGACAATCCTAAGTCAAAAGGACAAAGCTGGAGGCGTCACGCTACCTGACTTCAAACTATACTACAAGGCTACAGTAACCATGACAGCATGGTACTGGTACCAAAACAGAGATATAGACCAATGGAACAGAACAGAGTCCTCAGAAATAATACCACACATCTCCAGCCATCTGATCTTTGACAAACCTGAGAGAAACAAGAAATGGGGAAAGGATTCCCTATTTAATAAATGGTGCTGGGACAACTGGCTAGCCATAAGTAGAAAGCTGAAACTGGATCCTTTCCTTACCCCCTATACGAAGATTAATTCAAGATGGATTAGAGACTGAAATGTTAGACCTAATACCTTAAAAACCCTAGAAGAACATCTAGGTAGTACCATTCAGGACATAGGCATAGGCAAGGACTTCATGTCTAAAACACCAAAAGCAATGGCAGCAAAAGCAGAAATTGACAAATGGGATCTAATTAAACTAAAGAGCTTTTGCACAGCAAAAGAAACTACCATCAGAGTGAACAGGCAACCTACAGAATGGGAGAAAATTTTTGCAATCTACTCATCTGACAAAGGGCTAATATCCAGAATCTACAAAGAACTCAAACAAATATACAAGAAAAAAACAAACATCCCCATCAAAAAGTGGGGAAAGGATATGAACAGACATTTCTCAAAAGAAGATATTCATACAGCCAACAGACACATGAAAAAATGCTCATCATCACTCGCCATCAGAGAAATGCAAATCAAAACCACAATGAGATACCATCTCACACCAGTTAGAATGGCAATCATTAAGAAGTCAGGAAACAACAGGTGTTGGAGAGGATGTGGAGAAATAGGAACACTTTTCCACTGTTGGTGGGATTGTAAACTAGTTCAACCATTATGGAAAACAGTATGGCAATTCCTCAAGGATCTAGAACTAGATGTACCATATGACCCAGCCATCCCACTACTGGGTATATACCCAAAGGATTATAAATTATTCTACTACAAAGACACATGCACACGTATGTTTATTGCGGCACTATTCACAATAGCAAAGACTTGGAATCAACCCAAATGTCCATCTGTGACAGACTGGATTAAGAAAATGTGGCTCATATACACCATGGAATACTATGCAGCCATAAAAAGGGATGAGTTTGTGTCCTTTGTAGGGACATGGATGCAGCTGGAAACCATCATTCTTAGCAAACTATCACAAGAACAGAAAACCAAGCACCGCATGTTCTCACTCATAGGTGGGAACTGAACAATGAGATCACTTGGACTCGGGAAGGGGAACATCACGCACTGGGGCCTATTATGGGGAGGGGGGAGGAGGGAGGGAGTGCATTGGGGAGTTATACATGATATAAATGATGAATTGATGGGTGCTGACGAGTGGATGGGTGCAGCACACCAACATGGCATAAGTTTACATATGTAACAAACCTGCACGTTATGCACATGTACCCTAGAACTTAAAATATAATAAAAAAAAAATGCTCAGGTGCTGTACAAAAAAAAAATATAAATAAATGAATAAATGAAAAATAAAAAAAATAATAATAATTATAAAAATTAGTTCAGAAGAAATCCCACTTGCTCCATTTTTCAGAATGGTTTGAGTAAGCCTGGTATTCATTATTCTTTAAATAAATTTGTTATCCTTTGGAAGAATTCAGCAGTAAATCCTTTGGGTCCTTGGTGTTTCTTATATGGGAGACTTTTTATTGTGGCTTTACTCTCATGTCTTGTTATCAATATTTGTTCAGGTTTTGTCTTTCTTCCTGGTTCAATCTTGGTAAGTTGTACATGTCTAGGAATTTGTCCATTTCTGCTAGATTTCCCAATGTATTGGCACATAGTTGCTCATAATAACCAGTAATAATTTTTGGAATTTCTGCAGTATCAGTTGACATGCCTCCATTTTTATCTGTTATTTTACTTAATTGGATCATCTTGTTTCTTAGTCTGGATAAGATTTGTAAATTTTGTTTAACTTCTCCAGAGACCAACTTTTTTCGTTGATGTTTTGTATTGTTTACTTCATTTTAATTTCATTCATTTCTGCTTTTATTATTTTGTTTCTTCTATTAATTTTGGGGTAGGTTTACACTTGCTTTTCTAGTTATTTAAGAAGCATTCTATATTATTTATTTGAAGTTCTTCGTCTTTTTGATGGAGATGCTTATAAATCTTTTTCTTAGTACTGCTTTTGCTGTATCTAATAGGTTTTTAAATTTGGGCATGCTTTATTTTTTCTTCTGTTTCTTTTACTTTTTTGCCCTGCTTCCTCAAATTATGGGATATTATGTTTCCATTATCACTTGTTTCAAATTTTTCAGTCTTTCTCAATGTATTTATTGGCCCACTGGTAATTCAGGAGCATATTGTCTAATTTCCATGTATTTTTATAGTTTCCAAAATTTATCTTGTAATTGATTTCCATGTGGTCAGAGAAGATGCTTGATATTATTTCAATTTTTTGAATGTTTTAAGACTGTCTTAGTGACCAAACATATGGTCTTTCTTTAAGAATGATCCATGATCTTGGGGGAAAAAAAGTGTAGTCCATAGCCATTGGATGAAATGTTCTGTAGTTATCTATTAAATCCATTTAGTCTATTGTGCAGCTTGTCTGATGTTTCTTGGTAGATATTCTGTCTAATTGATTTGTCCAACGCTGAAAGTGGGGCATTGACGTCCTAGCTATTATTGTATTGAGTCCCATCTCTTTCTTTAGCTCTAATAATATTTCATTTATGTATCAGGGTGATGCAGTGTTGGGTGCATATATAATTAATATTGTCATATCTTCTTTCTGAATTGACCCTTTTATCACTAGATAGTGATGTGTTCAATATCTTTTTATGGTGTTTGTCTTGAAATCTATTTTGTTTGATATAAGTATAGCCACTCCTGCTTTTTTTTTTTTTTTTGAGGGGGGGAGCTCTATTTGAATGTAATTACTTTTTCTATCCCTTTATTTTCAGCCTATCTGTGTCTTTAAATGTGAAGTGTGTTTCTTGTGGGCAACAGATCAATGAGTCTGTTGTCTTCATTTGATCAGCCAGTTTATCTCTTTTAATTGGAGAGTTTAGTCCATTCACATTCAATGTTATTATTGATAAGTAAAGACATACTGCTGCCATTTTGTTATTTGTTTTCTGGTTAGTTTATGATCTCTTCATTCTTTTCTGTCTCAACTTAGTGAAGGTAATTATCTTTTGTGGTAAGATTCAGTTTCTTGTCTTTTATTTTTTGTGTATTGTATTTTTTTTTTTTTTTGGTTTGTAGTTATCATTAGGCTTACAAATAATATCTTATCACCTATTATTTTGAGCTGATAACAACATAGCAAAAGCTGCATAAACAAATAAATAATTTAAAAAACTAATAAAATCTGTACATCTTAACTTTGTGTACCTGCTTTTTAACTTTTTTTGTTTCCATTTATATCTCATTGTACTGCTTATGTATTTAAAAGTTGTAGTTACTATTTTTAACGGTTCATTATTTTTTCTAAGTAAGATAATAATAATTTACACAGCACAGTTATATGGTTATACTATTCTGTGCTTTTTCTTTGTACTATTGCCAGTGAAGTTTTGTATTTTCAGGTAATGATTTACTGCTTATTAATATTTTCATTTTTCCAATTGAAGTTTTCCCTTCAGCATTTCTTATAGAACAGGTCTTGTACTAATGAAATCCCTCAGGTTTTGTTTGTCCTGTAAAGTCTTTATTTCTCCTTCATGTGGGAAGAATATTTTCATTGCATATACTCTTATAGGGTAAAAGGGTTTTTGTTGTTGTTGTTTTTGTTTGTTTGTTTTTGGCCAGCACTTTAAATATTTCATGTTGCTTTCTCCTGGCCTGTACTCTTTTCACTGAAAAGTCTGTTACAAAATGCATTAAAGTTCTGTTGTATGTTATTTGTTTCTGTTATCTTTCTGCTTTTAGAATCCTTTCTTTTTCCTTGGTCTTTGAAATTTTGATTATTAAATGGCTTGAGGTATATTTCTTTGGGTTAAATATGCTTGGTTTTCTATAACATTCTTGTATTTAGATATTCACATCTTTCTCTAGGTTTGGAAAATTCTCTGTTATGGTCTATTAAAATATACTTTCTGTTTCTCTCTCTTTCTCTCTCTCTTCTTTAAGGTCAATATCTCTTCAATTTGCCCATTTTGAGGCTATTTTCTAGATCTTGTAGGCATGATTTGTTGGTTTTTATTCTTGTTTCTTCTGTCTTTTGAAACTGTATTTTCGAGTAGCCTGTCTTCAAGCTCACTAATTCTTTCTTCTATTTGATCAGTTCTGCTATTAAAATACTCAATGCAGTCTTCAGTATGCCAATTGTATTTTTCATCTCCAGAATTTCTTCTTGATTCTTTTAATTATTTCAATTCCTTTGTTAAATGTATTTGATAGAATTCTGAATTACTTCTATTTGTTATCCTCTATTTGAGTTTCTGCAACACAGCATTTTTACATTGTCTGTCTGAAAAGTCACATATCTTTTTTTCTGCAGGATTGGTCCCTTGTGCCTTATTTATTTTATTTTGTGAGGATATGCTTTCCTGGATGGTGTGGATGCTAGTAGATGTGCTTCAGTGTCTGTGTATTGCAGAATTAGGTATTTATTGTAGTCTTCACTGTATGGGCTTATTTGCACCCATCCTTCTAGGGAAGGCTTTCCAGATACCTAGAAGAACTTGGGTGTTGTGATCTAAGCTGTATCCATTTTAGGGGGCACCACAATCCCAGTAACCCTATGGATTTTGCAGACTCATAGTGATACCACCTTGTACGTCTTAGACAAAATTCAGAAGAATTTTCTGGATTAATAGGGAAAGATTATTGTTATTCTTCTTTTCTTTCTCCTGACAAAAATAAATGAATACATAAAAATAAAGTTTATCTCTCTGTGCTAAGCCACTTAAAGTTGGGGGTGGAGTGACACCAAGCACCTCTGTGGCCACCACCACTCTGAGTGCACTAGATCAGACCTGAAGCTAGCACAGCACTGAGTTTCACTCAAGGCATGCTGTAACCACCCCCTAGCTAGTTCCTATGTTTCCTAGAGGCCCTTGGGCTCTACAATTATCAGGTGTCAAAGCCAGCCAAGCCTGTGTCCTTTCTTTCAGGAGAACAAGTCCCCCAGGCCACAGGTGTGCCAGGGGTGACATTTGGGAGTCAAGGTCTAGAGTCAAAAATCTTAAAAGTCAACCTTGTATTCTATTGTGCTGTGTCTGAACTGGTACTCAAACCACAAGATGCAGTTTCTCTCACTTATACCTCCCCTTTTCAAAAGCAGAGGAGCTTCACCCCATACCTCCCAAAAACACAGTCTATGGTAAGTGCTGCCAGACCACTGCTGATGTTCCCTTAAGGCTCAGGGGCTCTTAAGTCAATTGATGGTGAATACTGCCTTGCCTGGGACTCATCCTTCAGGGCAGTGGGCTCCCCAGCCTCTGGCACAAGGCAGGTTTAGAAATGCCATCAAAGAGTGAAGTCTTGATATATTGGAGAATATAAGAACCTGCTTGGTGCTCTACCCCACTATGGCCATGCTGGTACCTAACATGTGTGACAAAGTCTTCTTTACTTATCTCTCTTATTTTCTCAAGCAGAAAAGTTTCACTCTGTAGTCACAACAGCTGGTAATATGCTAATTTTTACCTGAAGCCAGCAATTGTCAGAAGCTGACCCAAGTCCCTCCGTGCAGTAATTGTGTATTGCTGTGGTTATTCAGAGCCCAAAAGCTCTTCAGTTATCAGGTAATGAATGCTAGCAGGACTGGGTTCTTCCTTTTAAAGCAGTGAATTTCCTTCTCGCCTAGGGTGTGTGTAGAAATATTGTCTGGGAGCAAGGGCCTCAAACAGGGGCCTGTCGACTCTGATCAGTGCCCTATTTTGCTGCAGCTGAACTGGTATGTAAGATGTAAGACAATGTCCTCCTCACTCTTCCCTGTCATCTTCTCAGCAGAAGAAAAGGGTCTCTTTTGAAGCCAGGAGCTGTGCAGCCTGGGGCTAGGGGAAGGGTGTTGATAGAACTCCATTAGCAAGCCCAGCTGGTGTCTCAGTAGGTCATATTCCCTTCCGTTTCACTGTCTCTGGGCCTGGTTCAGCACTAGGATTCACTTAAGAGTTTCAGTATTTATGGTCTAGACTGCCTTTCAAGTTTACTTAGAGACACAGAGCACTGTAACTCTCAGTGGAAATGTTTGCAGAAACTCAACTTCTGACAACTAGGATTGGTGATTCCTGTCTGGCTAGGGCTGGTTCAAATGCTTCCTCTGTGGGTAGGCATCAGCTGAGTTTCACCTGGTTTTCCTTTCTTCTCTAATAGACCAGCACTGAGATTAATGCCTCACAATTTCTGTGCTCTTCCTCTCCCAGTTTCCAGAGACGTTCTCAGCAACATGCTGCCATTGCCATGAGGGTGGGAGTGGTGAAGGAAGTTTGGCATCAGTGATTCAAGACTCTTTTTTCTACCTCTTCAGTTTCTCTTTCAGTGATAGGAATTTAACACCAGGAATTACAAGGGCTCACCTGATTTTTGGTTTTTATAAAGATGGTGTGTGTGTGTGTGTGTGTGTGTGTGTGTGTGTGTGTGTGTGTAGATAGTTTTTAAATTGGTGTGCATGTTGGATGATTGGTGGAGTCTTCTATTCTGCCATCTTCCTCTACCTCCCCCTTTAATATTTCTTGTATGACAGGTATGGTAGCAAATAATCTTCTCAGTATTTGTATATTGGAAAATGTATTTATTTATTTTTTCTTCATTTTTGAAAGTTTGTTTTGCCAGATATAAGATTTTTTATTTACAGGGGTATTTGTTTTGTTTTGTTTTGTTTTGTTTTACTTTCACCATTTTGAATCTGTTGTTTTACTCCCTTCAGATCTTGGTTTCTGATATCAAGACAGCTGTTAATCTTATTTTGGTCCATTTGTATGTGACAAACAATTATTTTCTTGCTTCTTTCAAGATGTTCTCTTCATTGCTGGTTTTAAGTATTCTTAGTATAATGTTTTGGGGTATAGATCTCTTTATGTTTGTCTTATATGCAGCTTGCTTTTTTTCGGGATATGTAGATTAATATTTTAGAGTCAAATTTGGGAAGTTTTCAGCCACTTTCTTTTCAAATACTTTTTCTAACACTTTCTGTTCTTTCTGGGACTTTCATTACACGTATGTTGTTGCAGTTTAATGGTGTCCCACATTTTTATGAGACTGTTTATTTTTCTTAATTTTCTTTATTTCTGTTCTTCAGAATGTATAATCAGAATGCATTGCAAAAGCTCTATTCCACGTATTCCCACAGAAAGTTGGATCTCCTTTATTTCAAACTTTCATAAGGAGGAAACTCTAAATTTGGTGCTGCTGGCCAAGATTACTGTGGCTCTGATTATGCTCCAGGTCACTGATAAAATAAGAGTTCTAAACCAGGAGGAACAAGCCAAGAAGACCAGGGTTTGTTATATACTACAAGAACCCAGACATAGAATGAGGGTGATACTCTGGGAACACTGGGTTACTACTATGAGCTCCTATGCAGTATCTCAGAGATTTTTGCCATGGGAAAAGGCAGTTCATTAGTACGGAGAGCTCTCTCAAGTTCTGCCTGACAGAAATGACTTAAGTTTGAATTGAACAGAGAATTCCATGGTAAAAGTGTTATCAAAATGATAGAGATTTTGATGTAGAACAAATAAAAGCAGGCCAGCAGCTCTAATAGAAGCAAAATGTCAGAACATTCAAAAGCTTCATAGAAAGAATCAGATAATAAAGACAGGTGAAATTAGTCCTTCTGGGAAGACAGCCAATTTTGGGTTTTGAAAAAGCTTTATATATTTTCTGGACTGTACTACTCAGAAGAAATCAGAGCAAAATATGGGGCAGACTTGAAAGCATACCACAAGCCACACTACCCATCAACAAAAGGCTGATATCTCACTGGCAAAAGAGACTTAAACTCAACCTCTGAGCAAAAACTGACCGAAGAATAAACTACTGAAACCAAGATGCAAATCCTAAAATGTCAGTCTTAAGAACAATAACCCTGTAATTGCTGGCAGTCTAAAAGACTACACATTACCAAGGTTTTATTCTCTCAGAAGTGATGAGAGTAGTGTGTATACACTAGTTCCTGGCTGAATGTAGAAGAAAAATACCTTAATTTTTGAAAAAGTAATAGCCTCCTCTAAACCAAACAGACATCCAATGGTAAAGGGTAAAAATGTCATTGACCAATGAAGTTTAAGCAAAACCTGTGCCAATAAGTGGCTTACGGTAATCCAAGGGCAACCCATAGTTAGGAAGGTTAAAATGTTAAACAAAAAGTAAAATGAAAAATATTAACCAAAAAGTAAAATGTCTGAGCCAGAACAAAAAAAAGCTGCACAATGTGGAAGAGAAAGACTTTACAGAATTACTTTAGTTACATCTAGAACAAATAAATAAATGACCAAACAAGCAACAAGCCAACAATAAAACAGAAATTCAGGGGAGGAGAATAGGTATCCAGGATTGCTACAATATATTATTAATTCATTTAATTTTCAATGAAAAGACCCACACATACAAATAAATGGGAAAGTGAGACCTATTCACAAGAAGAAGAAAAGACAGGTAATAGAGCATGCCCTTGAAGAGGCCTAGATGGTGAATTCAGTACACAAAGCCTTAAAAGTAGTTCTATAAATATGTTCAAATAACCAAAAACTAATGCTTAAATAAATAAGTGAAGGTATGATAATAATGTCTCATCAAAAAATACATCAATAAAGAGACAACACTAAAATGAACCAAATAAAACATCTTGAGTTGAAAAGTATGGTAATCAAAATAAAAAATTTACCATGGGAGGCCAAAATAAGAGTTTAACTTGCAGAAGAAAGAATCAAGAATTTAAAAGATAGATTAATAGATTATGCATTCTGAGGAATAGAAATAAAGAAATTTAAGAAAAATGAACGGTCTCATAAAAATGTGGGACACCATTAAACTGCAACAACATACATATAATGAGGGTCCCAGAGAGAACAGAAAGTGTTAGAAAAAGTATTTGAAAAGAAAGTGGCTGAAAACTTCCCCAATTTGACTCTAAAATATTAATCTACACATCCCAAAAAAAAGCAAGCTCTGTGTAAGACAAACATAAAGAGATCTATACCCAAAAACATTATACTAATGCTTTTGCAATGCAGGGCTGGAAAAAAGAAGAGAAATGCCATTTGTCTGCCTCTCCCAGGATGAAACTGTAATCCAAATAAGTAGATGGCACAAACGAAGTCCAGTCATATAGGAAGGGCACTTTTTTGGTTTCATGTGAAATTTAAAGTAGTTTTTTTTTCTAATTCTGTGGAAAAAGTCAGTGGTAGGTTAATGGGAATAGCATTGAATGTATAAATTATTTTGAGCAATATGGCCACTTTCACAATATTAATTCTTCATATCCGTGAGCATGGAATGTGTTTCCATTTGTTTGTGTCCTCTCTTATTTTCTTGAGCAGTGGTTTGTAGTTCTTCTAAGAGGTCATTCACATCCTTTGTAAGTTGTATTTTATTCTCTTTGTAGCAATTGTGAATGAGAGTTCACTCATGGTTTGACTACAGTCAAACCATGGTCTATAGGAATGCTTTTGATATTTGCACATTGATTTTGCATCCTAAGACTTTGCTGAAGTTGCTTATCAGCTTAAGGAGATTTTGGGCTGAGATCATGGGGTTTTCTAAATAGATAGTCATGACATCTGCAAGCAGCGACAATTTTACTTCCTCTCTTCCTATTTGAATACCGTTTATTTCTTTCTCTTGCTGTATTTCCCTGGCCAGAACTTCCAATACTATGTTGAATAGGAGTGGTAAGACAGATCATCTTTGTCTTGTGCCGGTTTTCAAAGGGAATGCTTCCAGCTTTTTCCCATTCAGTATGATATTGGCTGTGGATTTGTCATAAATAGCTCTTATTATTTTGAGATACACTCCATCAATACCTAGCTTATTGAGAGTTTTTAGCATGAAGTGTGTTAAATTTTATTGAAGGCCTTTTCTGCATCTATTGGGATAATAATGGGATTTGTTACATTGGCTCTGTTTATGTGATGGATTACATTTCCTGATTTGTGTATGTTGAACCAGCCTTGCACCCCAGAGATGAAGCCAACTTGACAGTGGTGGATCAGATTTTTGATGTGCTGTTAGATTCAGTTTCCCAGTATTTTACTGAGGATTTTTGCATTGATGTTCATCAGGGATATTGGCTTAAAATTTTCTTTTTTTGTTGTGTCTCTGGAAGGTTTGGGTATCAGGATGATGCTGGCCTCATCAAATGAGTTAGAGAAAGTCCCTTTTTCTTCTATTGTTTGGAATAGTTTCAGAAGAAATGGTACCAGCTCTTCTTTGTACCTCTGGTAGAATTCTGCTGTGAATCCATCTGGTTCGGGGCTTTTTTTGTTTTTTGTTTTTTTTTGTTGTTGTTGTTGTTGTTGTTTTTGGTTGATAGGCTGTTAATTGCTGCCTCAATTTCAGAACCTGCTATTAGACTATTCAGGATTCCACTTCTTTCTGGTTTAGTCTTCAGATGGTGTAGGTCTCCCAGAAATTATAAATTTCTTCTAGATTTTCTAATTCATTTGTGTAGAGGTGTTTATAGTCTTCTCTGATGGTAGTTTGTATTTCTGTGGGATCAGTGGTGATATCCCCTTTATCATTTTTTATTGTGTCTATTTGATTCTTCTCTTTTTTCTTCTGTGTTAGTCTGGATAGCTGTCTATCTATTGTGTTAATCTTTTCAAAATCCATCTCCTGGATTCGTTGATTTTTTGGAGGATTTTTTGTGCCTCTGTCTCCTTCAGTTTTGCTCTGATCTTAGTTATTTCTTGCCTTCTTTTAGCTTTTGAATTTGCTTGCTCTTCCTTCTCTAGTTCTTTTAAATGTGATGTTAGGTTGTCGATTTTAGATCTTTGCCACTTTCTCCTTTGGGCATTGGTGCTATAAATTTCCCTCTGAACACTGCTTTAGCTGTGTCCCAGAGATTCTGGTACATTGTGTCTTTGTTCTCATTGGTTTCAAAGAACATCTTCATTTCTGTCTTAATTTAGTTATTTACCCAGTAGTCATTCGGGAGCAGGTTGTTCAGTTTCCATGTAGTTGTACGGTTTTGAGGGAGCTTCTTAATCCTGAATTCTAATTTGATTGAACTGTGGTCTGAGAGACTGTTATAATTTCTCTTCTTTTGCATTTGATGAGGAGTGTTTTACCTTCAATTATGTGGTCAATTTTTGATTAAGTGCGATGTGGTGCTGAGACGAATGTATATTCTATTGATTTAGGGTGGTGAGTTCTGTAGATGTCTGTTAGGTCTGCTTGGTCCAGAGCTGAGTTCAAGTCTGGAATATCCTTGTTAACTTTCTGTTTTGTTGATCTGTCTAATATTGACAGTGGGGTGTTAAAATCTCCCACTATTATTGTGTGGAAGTCTAAGTCTCTTTGTAGATCTCTAAGAACTTGCTTTATAAATCTGGGTGCTCCTGTATTGAGTGCATATATATTTAGGATAGTTAGCTCTTCTTGTTGCATTGATCCCTTTACCATTATGTAATGCTTTTCTTTGTCTTTTTTATCTTTGTTGGTTTAAAGTCTGTTTTATCAGAGATTAAGATTACAGCCATGCTTTTTTTTTTTTTTTCCTTCCATTTGCTTGGTAGATCTTCCTCCATCCCTTTATTTTGAGCCTATGTGTGTCTTAGCACGTGAGATGGGTCTTCTGAATACAGCATACTGATGGGTCTTGAGGTCTTGACTCTTTATCCAATTTGCCAGTCTGTGTCTTTTAATTGGGGCACTTAGCCCATTTACATTTAAGGTTATTTTATTTTTATGTGTGAATTTTATACTGTCATTATGATGCTAGCTGATTATTTTGCACATCAGTTGATGCAGTTTCTTCATAGTGTCAATGGTCTTCACAATTTGATATGTTTTTTCAGTGGCTGGTACCGGTTTTTCCTTTCCATATTCAGTGCTTTCTTCAGGAGTTCTTGTAAGGCAGGCTTGTTGGTGACAAAATCTCTCAGCATTTGCTTGTCTGTAAAGGGTTTTATTTCTCCTTTGCTTATAAAGCTTAGTTTGACTGGATATGAAATTCTGGGTTGAAAATTATTTTATTTCAGAATGTTGAATATTGGTCCCTACTCTCCTCTGGTTTGAAGGTTTTCTGCCAACAGATCTGCTGTTGGTTCAACGGGCTTCCCTTTGTGGATAACCAGATCTTTCTCTCTGACTGCACTTAACATTTTTTCCTTCATTCCAACCTTGGTGAATCTGATGATTATGTGTCTTGGGATTGCTCTTCTTGAGGAGTATCTGTGTAGTGTTTGTAGTGTTATCTGTATTTCCTGAATTTGAATGTTGGCCTGTCTTTCTAGGTTTTGTTTCTTTTTTTTTTAATTTTATTTTTTTTTTTATTATTACACTTTAAGTTCTAGGTTACATGTGCATAACGTGCAGGGTTGTTACATATGTATATTTGTGCCATGTTGGTGTGCTGTACCCATCAACTCGTCAGCACCCATCAATTCATCATTCATATCATGTATAACTCCCCAATGCAATCCCTCCCTCCTCCCCCCTCCCCCCTCCCCATGATAGGCCCCAGTGCGTGATGTTCCCCTTCCCGAGTCCAAGTGATCTCATTGTTCAGTTCCCACCTGTGAGTGAGAACATGCGGTGTTTGGTTTTCTCTTCTTGTGATAGTTTGCTAAGAATGATGGTTTCCAGCTGCATCCATGTCCCTACAAAGGACGCAAACTCATCCTTTTTTATGGCTGCATAGTATTCCATGGTGTATATGTGCCACATTTTCTTAATGTATTTGCTATTGTGAATAGTGATGTCATTGTTCAGTTCCCACCTGTGAGTGAGAACATGCGGTGTTTGGTTTTCTGTTCTTGTGATAGTTTGCTAAGAATGATGGTTTCCAGCTGCATCCATGTCCCTACAAAGGACGCAAACTCATCCTTTTTTATGGCTGCATAGTATTCCATGGTGTATATGTGCCACATTTTCTTAATCCAGTCTGTCACCGATGGACATTTGGGTTGATTCCAAGTCTTTGCTATTGTGAATAGTGCCGCAATAAACATACGTGTACATGTGTCTTTGTAGTAGAATAATTTATAATCCTTTGGGTATATACCCAGTAGTGGGATGGCTGGGTCATATGGTACATCTAGTTCTAGATCCTTGAGGAATTGCCATACTGTTTTCCATAATGGTTGAACTAGTTTACAATCCCACCAACAGTGTAAAAGTGTTGCTATTTCTCCACATCCTCTCCAACACCTGTTGTTTCCTGATTTTTTAATGATTGCCATTCTAGCTGGTGTGAGAGGGTATCTCATTGTTGTTTTGATTTGCATTTCTCTGATGGCGAGTGATGATGAGCATTTTTTCATGTGTCTGTTGGCTGTATGAATATCTTCTTTTGAGAAATGTCTGTTCATATCCTTTGCCCACTTTTGGATGGGGTTGTTTGTTTTTTTCTTGTATATTTGTTTGAGTTCTTTGTAGATTCTGGATATTAGCCCTTTGTCAGATGACTAGGTTGCAAAAATTTTCTCCCATTCTGTAGGTTGCCTGTTCAATATGATGGTAGTTTATTTTGCTGTGCAGAAGCTCTTTAGTTTAAGGAGATCCCATTTGTCAATTTTGGCTTTTGCTGCCATTGCTTTTGGTGTTTCAGATATGAAGTCCTTGCCCATGCCTATGTCCTGAATGGTACTACCTAGATTTTCTTCTAGGGTTTTTATGGTATTAGGTCTAACATTTAAGTCTCTAATCCATCTTGAATTAATCTTCGTATAAGGGGTAAGGAAAGGATCCAGTTTCAGCTTTCTACTTATGGCTAGCCAATTTTCCCAGCACCATTTATTAAATAGGGAATCCTTTCCCCATTTCTTGTTTCTCTCAGGTTTGTCAAAGATCAGATGGCGGTAGATGTGCTGTATTATTTCTGAGGACTCTGTTCTGTTCCATTGGTCTATATCTCTGTTTTGGTACCAGGACCATGCTGTTTTGGTTACTGTAGCCTTGTAGTATAGTTTGAAATCAGGTAGCGTGACGCCTCCAGCTTTGTCCTTTTGACTTAGGACTGTCTTGGCAATGAGGGCTCTTTTTTGGTTCCATATGAACTTTAAAGCAGTTTTTTCCAATTCTGTGAAGAAACTCATTGGGAGCTTGATGCGGATTGCATTGAATCTATAAATAACCTTGGGGAGTATGGCCATTTTCACGATATTGATTCTTCCTATCCATGAGCATGGTATGTTCTTCCATTTGTTTGTGTCCTCTTTGATTTCACTGAGCAGTGGTTTGTAGTTCTCCTTGAAGAGGTCCTTTACATCCCTTGTAAGCTGGATTCCTAGGTATTTTATTCTCTTTGAAGCAATTGTGAATGGATGTTCATTCATGATTTGGCTCTCTGCTTGTCTGTTACTGGTGTATAAGAATGCTTGTGATTTTTGCACATTAATTTTGTATCCTGAGACTTTGCTGAAGTTGCTTATCAGCTTAAGGAGATTTTGGGCTGAGATGATGGGGTTTTCTAAATATACAATCATGTCATCTGCAAACAGGGACAATTTGACTTCTTCTTTTCCTAACTGGATACCCTTGATTTCTTTCTCTTGCCTGATTGCCCTAGCCAGAACTTCCAAAACTATGTTGAATAGGAGTGGTGAGAGAGGGCATCCCTGTCTTGTGCCAGTTTTCAAAGGGAATTTTTCCAGTTTTTGCCCATTCAGTATGATATTAGCTGTGGGTTTGTCATAAATAGCTCTTATTATTTTGAGGTACGTTTCATCAATACCGAATTTATTGAGCGTTTTTAGCATGAAGGGCTGTTGAATTTTGTAAAAAGCCTTTTCTGCATCTATTGAGACAATCATGTGGTTCTTGTCTTTGGTTCTGTTTATATGCTGGATTACGTTTATTGATTTGCGAATGTTGAACCAGCCTTGCGTCCCAGGCATGAAGCCCACTTGATCATGGTGGATAAGCTTTTTATGTGCTGCTGAATCTGGTTTGCCAGTATTTTATTGAGAATTTTTGCATCAATGTTCATCAGGGATATTGGTCTAAAATTCTCTTTTTTTGTTGTGTCTCTGCCAGGCTTTGGTATCAGGATGATGTTGGCCTCATAAAATGAGTTAGGGAGGATTCCCTCTTTTTCTATTGATTGGAATGGTTTCAAAATGAATGGTACCAGCTCCTCCTTGTACCTCTGGTAGAATTCAGCTGTAAATCCATCTTGTCCTGGACTTTTTTTGGTGGGTAGGCTATTAATTGTTGCCTCAAATTCAGAGCCTGCTATTGGTCTATTCAGGGATTCAACTTCTTCCTGGTTTAGCCTTGGGAGAGTGTAAGTGTCCAGGAAATTATCCATTTCTTCTAGATTTTATAGTTGATTTGCGTAGAGGCGTTTATAGTATTCTCTGATGGTTGTTTGTATTTCGGTGGGGTCAGTGGCGATATCCCCTTTATCATTTTTCATTGCATCTATTTGATTCCTCTCTCTTTTCTTCTTTATTAGCCTTGCTAGCGTTCTGTCAATTTTGTTGATCTTTTCAAAAAACCAACTCCTGGATTCATTGATTTTTTGGAGGGTTTTTGGTGTCTCTATCTCCTTCAGTTCTGCTCTGATCTTAGTTATTTCTTGCCTTCTGCTAGCTTTTGAATGTGTTTGCTCTTGCCTCTCTAGTTCTTTTAATTGTGATGTTAGAGTGTCAATTTTAGATCTTTCCTGCTTTCTCTTGTGGGCATTTAGTGCTATAAATTTCCCTCTACACACTGCTTTAAATGTGTCCCAGAGATTCTGGTATGTTGTATCTTTGTTCTCATTGGTTTCAAAGAACATCTTTATTTCCGCTTTCATTTCGTTATGTACCCAGTAGTCATTCAGGAGCAGGTTGTTCAATTTCCATGTAGTTGAGCGGTTTTGATTGAGTTTCTTAGTCCTGAGTTCTAGTTTGATTGCACTGTGGTCTGAGAGACAGTTTGTTATAATTTCTGTTCTTTTACATTTGCTGAGGAGTGCTTTACTTCCAATTATGTGGTCAATTTTGGAATAACTGCGATGTGGTGCTGAGAAGAATGTATATTCTGTTGATTTGGGGTGGAGAGTTCTATAGATGTCTATTAGGTCCGCTTGGTGCAGAGATGAGTTCAATTCCTGGATATCCTTGTTAACTTTCTGTTTCGTTGATCTGTCTAATGTTGACAGCGGAGTGTTGAAGTCTCCCATTATTATTGTATGGGAGTCTAAGTCTCTTTGTAAGTCTCTAAGGACTTGCTTTATGAATCTGGGTGCTCCTGTATTGGGTGCATATATATTTAGGAGAGTTAGCTCTTCCTGTTGAATTGATCCCTTTACCATTATGTAATGGCCTTCTTTGTCTCTTTTGATCTTTGATGGTTTAAAGTCTGTTTTATCAGAGACCAGGATTGCAACCCCTGCTTTTTTTTGTTCTCCATGTGCTTGGTAGATCTTCCTCCATCCCTTTATTTTGAGCCTATGTATGTCTCTGCATGTGAGATGGGTCTCCTGAATACAGCAGACTGATGGGTCTTGACTCTTTATCCAGTTTGCCAGTCTGTGTCTTTTAATTGGAGCATTTAGTCCATTAACATTTAAGGTTAATATTGTTATGTGTGAACTTGATCCTGCCATTATGATATTAACTGGTTATTTTGCTCGTTAGTTGATGCAGTTTCTTCCTAGCCTCGATGGTCTTTACACTTTGGCATGTTTTTGCGATGGCTGGTACCAGTTGTTCCTTTCCATGTTTAGGGCTTCCTTCAGGGTCTCTTTTAAGGCAGGCCTGGTGGTGACAAAATCTCTAAGCATTTGCTTATCTGTAAAGGATTTTATTTCTCCTTCACTTATGAAACTTGGTTTGGCTGGATATGAAATTCTGGGTTTAAAATTCTTTTCTTTAAGAACGTTGAATATTGGCCCCCACTCTCTTCTGCCTTGTACAGTTTCTGCCGAGAGACCTGCTGTTGGTCTGATGGGCTTCCCTTTGTGTGTAACCCGACCTTTCTCTCTGGCTGCCCTTAAGATTTTTTCCTTCATTTCATCTTTGGTGAATCTGGCAATTATGTGTCTTGGAGTTGCTCTTCTGGAGGAGTATCTTTGTGGTGTTCTCTGTATTTCCTGAATTTGAATGTTGGCCTGCCCTACTAGGTTGGGGAAGTTCCCCTGGATGATACCCTGAAGAGTGTTTTCCAACTTGGTTCCATTTTCCCCCTCACTTTCATGCACCCCAATCAGACGTAGATTTGGTCTTTTTACGTACTCCCATACTTCTTGCAGGCTTTGCTCATTTCCTTTTCTTCTTTTTTCTTTTGGTTTCTCTTCTCGCTTCATTTCATTCATTTGATCCTCAATCGCTGATACTCTTTCTTCCAGTTGATCGAGTCGGTTACTGAAGCTTGTTCATTTGTCACGTATTTCTCGTGTCATGGTTTTCATCTCTGTCATTTCGTTTATGACCTTCTCTGCATTAATTAGTCTAGCTGTCAATTCTTCCACTCTTTTTTCAAGATTTTTAGTTTCTTTGCACTGGGTACGTAATTCCTCCTTTAGCTCTGAGAAGTTTGATGGACTGAAGCCTTCTTCTCTCATCTCGTCAAAGTCATTCTCTGACCAGCTTCGTTCCGTTGCTGGTGATGGGCTGCGCTCCTTTGAAGTGGGAGATGCGCTCTTATTTTTTGAATTTCCAGCTTTTCTACCCCGCTTTTTCCCCATCTTTGTGTTTTTTTCTGTCTCTGGTCTTTGATGATGGTGACGTACTTATGGGGATTTGGTATAGGTGTCCTTCCTGTTTGATAGTTTTCCTTCTGACAGTCAGGACCCTCAGCTATAGGGCTGTTCAAGATTGCTTGAGGTCCACTGCAGACCCTGTTTGCCTGGGTATCAGCAGCAGAGGTTGCAGAAGATAGAATATTGCTGAACAGCGAGTGTACCTGTCTGATTCTTACTTTGGAAGCTTCCTCTCAGGGGTGTACTCCACCTTTTGAGGTGTGGGGTGTCAGACTGCCCCTAGGCCTGCCCCCTAGTGGGGGATGTCTCCCAGTTAGGCTACTCAGTGGTCAGTGACCCACTTGAGCAGGCAGTCTGTCCATTCTCAGATCTCAACCTTCGTGTTGGGAGATCCACTGCTCTCTTCAAAGCTGTCAGACAGAGTCATTCGCGTCTGCTCAGGCCTCTGCTGTTTCCCCTGTTGTTTTTTAGCTGAGCCCTTCCCCCAGAGGTGGAGTCTATAGAGACAGGCAGGTTTCCTTGAGCTGCTGTGAGCTCCACCCAGTTCGAGCTTCCCAGCAGCTTTGTTTACCTACTTAAGCCTCAGCAATGGCGGGCGCCCTTCCCCCAGCCTGGCTGCTGCCTTGCGGTTAGATCGCCGCAGACTGCTGTGTTAACAATGAGGGAGGCTCCGTGGGCATGGGACCCTCCCGGCCAGGTGTGGGATACACTCTCCTGGTGTGCCTGTTTGCTTAAAGCGCAGTATTGGGGTGGGAGTTACCCGATTTTCCAGGTGTTGTGTGTCTCAGTTCCCCTGGCTAGGAAAAAGGATTCCCTTCCCCCTTGCACTTCCCAGGTGAGGTGATGCCTCGCCCTGCTTCAGCTCTCGCTGGTCAGGCTGCAGCAGCTGACCAGCACCGATTGTCCGGCACTCCCTAGTGAGATGTCCCCAGTACCTCAGTTGAAAATGCAGAAATCACTGGTATTCTGTTTCGCTGGCGCTGGGAGTTGGAGACTGGAGCTGTTCCTATTCGGCCATCCTGCTCCGCCCCTCTAGGTTTTGCAAGTTCTCCAATATCCTGAAGAGTGTTTCCAACTTTTTTCATTCGACCATTCTCCCCATCACTTTCAGGTACACCAATTAAACGTAGATTTTGTCTTTTCACAAAGTGCCATATTTCTTGGAGGCTTTGTTCTTTCCTTTTTATTTTCTTTTTTTTTAAATCTTGTCTTCATGCTTTATTTCATTAAGTTGATCTTTAATCTCTGATATCCTTTATTCCACTTGATCGATTCAGCTATTGATACTTGTGTATCCTTTACGAAGTTCTCATGCTGTGTTTTTCAGCTCCATCATGTCCTTTGTGTTCTTCTATAAACAGGATCTTCTAGTTAGCAATTCCTCTAGCATTTTTTCAAGGTTCTTACCTTCCTTGCATTGGGTTAGAACATGCTCCATTAGCTTGGAGGAGTTTGTTATTACCCACCTTCTGAAGCCTGCTTCTGTCAATTCATCAAACTCATTTTCTGTCCAGTTTTTCTCTCTTTCTGGTGAGGAGTTGTGAACCTTTGCAGAAGAAGAGGCACTCTGGTTTTTGGAATTTTTAGCCTTTTGCACTGCTTTTTTCTCATCTTCTTGGATTTATCTACCTTTCATTTTCGATGCAGTGACATTCAAATAGGGTTTTTATGTAGATGTCCTTTTTGTTGATGTTGATGCTATTCCTTTCTGTTTGTTAGTTTTCCTTCTAACCATCAGGCCTCCCTGCTGCAGGTCTGCTGGAGTTTGCAGGACTTCCACTCCAGCCCCTGTTTGCCTGGGTATCGCCAGCGGAAGCTGCAGAACAGAAAAGATTGCTGCCTGTTCCTTCCTCTGGAAGCTTCGTCCCACAGGGGCACCTGCCAGATGCCAGCCAGAGCTCTCCTGTATGAGGTGTCTATCGACCCCTGCTGGGAGGTGTCTCCTAGTCAGGAGGCACAGGTGTCAGGGACCCACTTGATGAGGCAGTCTGTTCCTTAGCAGAGTTCGAGTGCTGTGCTGGGAGATATTCTGCTCTCTTCAGAGCCGGCAGGCAGGAACGTTTAAGTCTGCTGAAGCTGCACCCACAGCCACCCCTTCCCCCAGGTGCTCTGTCCTAGGGAGATGGGAATTTTATCTATAAGACCCTGACTGAGGCTGCTGCCTTTCTTTCAGAGATGCCCTTCCCTGAGTGGAGAAATCTAGAGAGGGAATCTGGCTACAGTGGCCTTGCTGAGCTGCATTTGGCTCCACCCCGTTTGAACTTTCTGGCGGCTTTGTTTACACTGTGATGGGAAAAACGCCTACTGAAGCCTCTGTAATGGAAGACAGCCCTCCTCCAACCAAGCTCAAGAGTTCCAGGTCAACTTCAGACTGCTGTGCTGGCAGTGAGAATTTCAAGTCAGTGGATATTAGCTTACTGGGCTCCATATGTGTGGGATCTACTGAGCTAGACCTCTTAGCTCCCTGACCTCAGCCCCCTTTCCAGGGGAATGAATGCTTCTATCTTGCTGGTGTTTCATGTGCTACTGGGGTATAAAAAATAAACTCCTGCAGCTAGCTCAGTTTCTGCCCGAATGGCCACCCAGTTTTGTGCTTGAAACCCAGGGCCTTGGTGGTTTAGACACCCAAGGAAATCTGGTCTGCAGATTTTGAAGACCATTGGAAATGCATAGTATTTGATCTGAAATGCACCAATCATCACAGTACAGCCCTTCATGGCTTCCCTTGGCTAGGGGAGGGAGTTCCCTGACCCCTTGAACTTCCCAGGTAAGGCGATGCCCCACCCTGGTTCTGCTCTCCCTCCAAGATGGCTGCACTCACTGTCTAACCAGTCCCAATGAGACAAGCCAGGTACCTCAGTTGGAAATGCAGAAATCACCTGCCTTCTGCCTTGATCTCACTGGGAGCTGCAGACCAGAGCTGTTCCTATTCAGCCATCTTGCCAGCCACCCGAAGACCCAAAGACTTACTTTTGAAACACTAACATAATTTTTATTATTGAGTATAAACTTAAATTTTAAAACTTAGAATCTAATGTGATAATGATGGAGTAAAACAACTTTATACACTACTAACTAGAGTGCAAATTGGTTCAACTTTTTTAGAAAGCAATTTGGTAATATGTGGCAATAGCCTTAAAATTACTCAGAAATTCCACTTTTACAATTTATCCTGGGGAAGTTATCAGTGTTGTGCACAAATATTTACATAAAAGATAATCCTTACAAAATCATTTATAATTGCTAACATATTTGAAACAACATAAAAGTATCAAGTTAGGGGATTTAAAAAATAATATGATACAATCATCTAATAGAACACCATGTTGTTGTTATATATCATATTTTATAATATTTTATGATAAACAAAATTCTCATGATTAAACATTGAGTGATAAATCAGGGCCAAATAATACATATATAAGAGATTCCAGTTATGTCTCTTACCCTCTTATGTGCATACACATGCACAATTGACTAGAAGGATCTAAAATAAAATGTTAATTGTAGTTCACATAATAGGATTAGTGGTAATTTTTATTTCCCTTTTTATGCTTTACTGTGTTTTTAAAATTTTCTCCAAATAATGAAGATCACCTTTAACCCAAAACAATGTTTACTTCTTATGGCATGAATTTTACCAAATTCATGGCTGTTACTTTTTTTTTTTTTTTTTGAGGCAGAGTCTCGCCCTGTCACCCAGGCTGGAGTGCAATGGTGGGATCTCGGCTCACTGCAACTTCTGCCTCCTGGGTTCAAGCGATTCTCCTTCCTCAGCCTCCCATGTAGCTAGCATTACAGGTGTGTGCCTCCAGGCCCAGCTAATTTTTGTATTTTTAGTATAGACAGGGTTTCACCATGTTGGCCAGGCTGGTCTCGAACTCCTGACTTTGTCATCTGCCCACCTCGGCCTCCCAAAATGCTGGGGTTACAGACATGAGCCACTACACCCAGTCCATGGACTAGGACTTTTTATGAATGTTGACATTTTATTATATTATTTAAAATGGCAATATTTATGTAATGTAGTATTATTCATGCAAAAGCACGTATCTTAGATAAATATATGTATTTAATTTTTAATTGAAAATAATTGTACATATTCATGGGGTACATAGTGGTGTTTCAATGCATATAGTATATAGTGATCAGATCAAGTTAATTAGCATATTCATCATCTCAAACATCTATTATTATTACTTTTTTTGAGACAGAGCCTTGCTCTGTCACCCAGGCTGTAGTGTAGTCATGCTATCTCGGCTCACTGGAAACTCCACCTCCCAGGTTTAAGCAATTCTCCAGCTTCAGCCTCCCGAGTAGCTGGGACTAGAGGTACTCACCAGCACACCCGGCAAATTTGTGCATTTTTAGGAGAAGCGGGGTTTCTCATGTTGGCCAGGCTGGTCTCAAACTCCTGACCTCAAATGATCTGACCACTTGAGGCCCCCAAAGTGCTGGAATTACAGAAGTGAGCCACAGCACCCAGTCACAAACATGTATTATTTTTTATGCGGAGAATGTTCAATATCCTCCTTTTATCTATTTAAAACTATATAATATATTGTTGTTCACTATAGTCATCCTACCATTTTACCATTGAAAGTAATGGCAGACTGGAAACCATCATTCTCAGCAAATTATCAGAAGAACAGAAAACCAGACACTGCATGTTCTCACTCATAAGTGGGAGTTGAACAATGAGAACACATGGACATAAGGAGGGGAATATCATACACCAGGGCCTGTTGGGGGATGGGGGGCTAGGGAAGGGATAGCATTAGGAGAAATACCTAATGTAGATGACAACTTGATGGGTGCAACAAGCCACCATGGCATATGTATACCTATGTAATAAACCTGCACATTCTGCACATGTATCCCAGAACTTAAAGTATAATTTTAAAAAGAGAAAGTCATGGCAGAAAAGACAACCTAATATTTCTTCTATCTAGCTATAATTATGTATTCTTTAACAAATTTCTCTTTATCTCATCCTTTCCCCTACATTTCCCACCCTTTAGTGTTCTCTGTTCTACTTTTTACGTATATGAGATCAACTTTTTTTTTTTAATAGAGTGCACTTGGTATAAAATACATAGCTCTGTACAAATGCAAGTTCATGAGGATGTCACTTATTGAAAACAAATGATATCTGCTTTAAATACAATCCTTGATTTTCTCAAATCATGTTGATTCCGTGGGTCTTGTCAAAAGGTATTTTAGAGCCACAAGAACAAAAGTTCATAAGGCTGTGTCAATCTTGGTGTCATCTCTATCTCTTCAACTGATTCTCTGATTTCCTTGGCAATGCAACCCTGGCACTCATGAAATAAGAGAGATTTCTGAATTGGCAGAGATATTTGCCTAGAATCTCAGAAGTCCCCTGAAGCTGAAATAATTTCTGAAGGTTGAAGCGTGATAAATTACTTTTATTGCATATATAAAATGGAGAGACTGGAAAATGACTTACATGAAATGATGACACAGAACACTGTTGAAAGGTCTATTGTTTTGTTTACTGTGGAAGTCATCCTGTATTAGTGTCATAGGGCAGCACTAATAATGTATCACAAATTGGGTGGCATGAAATAGAAGAAATATATTTTCTCACAGTTTTTCAGGGTAGAAGTCTGAACTCAAGACGTCATGAAGGTTGGTTCCTTCTGAAGACTCTGAGGGGGAATCTATTTCATATCTTTCACCTAGCTCCTGATGACAGTCAGCAGGCCCTGGCATTTCTTGCCTTGTAGCTGCATCACTCTGCTATACCTTCATCTTCACCAGGTATTCTCTCTGTATATGTTTATCTTCACATGGTCATTTTCTTATCAGTACACCAATCATATTGAATTAAGAACCCCTTTACCCAATATGACCATATCTTAACTAATTATATTTACAACACATTCTGCAGTACTGTGGGTTAGACCTTCAACATATTATTTTTGAGGGACACAATTCAACCCATAATAGTGACTTAGTCAAAAATAGAGAATTTTAGAAAAAGAGATATTGGGGTTTAAGTTTTGACTCCACTTTGGGTCCTGGATGAGTCATTTATTTTCTCTGAATTTATTTCCTTATATGTAAAATGGAGATAATATTTACCTCATTTTGCTTTGTGAAGATCAATGTTGATCTATGTAGAAATTGTGGCACATAGTAGAGCATCCAAAACATGACATTTTCTATTAATATTAGTGCAAAATTTATTTGTCACAGAACTGACACGTCAGGTTATATTTAGTAGAATTACTGCCGTCCATATAATTTTTTAATCATTTCCTATGCTGGGTCTAATGCTTGCTAACATAATTTCCATTTTGCTGCCTCCACATTATTATATTGTAAACTGTACTTTATCACATCATAGCTGAAAATAATTTGTATTTTGACATCACAGACTCAGTAATTTTTAAAAATTCAGACACTCCAAAGATTATCTTCAAATAATGGCTGCAAATTTGCAGTTGAATCTGATTTAGCAGGAATGAATACAAAATTTTATTTTCAGATAGCTTCCTATTAGTTAAAACTTTGACAAGCATCACAAATAAAAGTGCATTTTCTAATATAGTGTATATCTTTACCCATAAAATTAACTCAAAATTTGCTTAGTCTAGAAAAGAACATGACTAATTTAAGTTTATTGCTGACAATGGCCATTACCATGGAGTGTGTGTGTGTGTTTGTGGTGGAGGTGGGAAGAAGCTATTATTGAAAATGTATAGGAAATGCAGATTTGAAGAAATGTACTAGATAGAAAAACATATGCAGCCTGTGCCTAGAGCATAAAGGCTGCTGTCAGCTTTTCAAAAGCCCAACGTTTTACAATTTTCAGAGATACACAGTGCAGATGTGTCAGACAGAATTTGATCCACAGTGTTTAGATTAGCAGGAAATCTATTAATCCAATCTAATATCCAAAGGGCTATTGCTAGATCTCGGAGGTCATAAATTTACACCACTCTTTCATCATTCTGGGCCCCAGATGGCCTTAAATGGACGTAAGACATAATGAGATCTAGGAAGACATTATTATATTATTAGGTTAAAATACACAGCCCCATCCCTTTTTCTAGACTGGCAGGGATAGTTTTCTTGAAGTGTTAATACCCACTGTTGATTGACTGTGCTGACTGCTTTAAGAGTTCACAGTATTTACTTTAGATATAAATAGTATTATTGGTAGCCAAGACTACAACAAAGACACCCATTCATATGGCAGTTCCCCTAGCTATTGCAACAAAGATAATGTCTACTTTTCTCAGTTTATATTTACAGCTTTAAAAGGTATTATTTTAGCAATAGAAAAACAGAATATAAACTTTATCATAATGGCCACTAAGTGTTGTCAGTGCATCCTGAAACCAGTGGTTTTATAAATGGCTCTTTTGAAACCAGAAAGTCATAAGAAAGCAAAATAGAATGAAGTTTGAAATGTGTGCTTGTTTAAAACTTCTTCCACCATCTCTGGCTGAGAATACAGGTGGCCAAGCACAAGAGTTCCTGCCAATTTCTAGAGTTACACTTTTATCCACTAAACAAGCATCCTGATCCGGGTTACCAAACAGGGCACTCAACAGGAGCCTTGGGTGTGCATATTAAATATCACTTATGCCTCTGCCTGGGCCATCCACTTTAGGGAAGGCTTGATCTCAGCCTGTTTCACTCTTTTCCTGTACTCTAGTTTTAGGTAATGAACTTTCCCTGGAGACCTTTCTCAGAAAGGATCTTCATGTAGAACAGTTGATGCACGTGCTTCTATTTTGAAAACCACATGTTCAGCACATTTTGCTTTTCTGAAATGGAATATGGTTTAAATTTGTTTCAATCCAAAGGAGTTTGGCTGGAAGGACTTATGTCAAAGTGCAAAAGGTTTTATACACAGTAAAGTTTTTTTTTTCTTTCTTCTTCTTCCTCTCATGGCCCAAAGAGGAGAAAATGATAAAACATTCTCTTTATGCCACAATATAGTTACTTTTGCACATATGAATAAATTGACAAGGCAGCTTGTTCAGATAACACTGTTCTTTTTATTTATCTTGGATTCAGCTGATTTATTATAAGAGTCACATCAAGAAAAGAAGTACTTGCCTCTAATATGAAACTTAATATGTATTCACAGTAAACAGTCTCAATGTCAGAATTTAATGGATCTTATTAAAAGCCCATTCATGGAGTAACTAGGCTATTGTGTCAGCATGGCACCTAGGAAGTTTTTATTTTAAACAGCTCCCTTAAATCAGTATTCATATTCAATGAAATATGCATCTTAATATGCAAAAATTGTGACCTGTACAATGAATTGTAAAATTAAGATTTAATAGTTTATTTATAAATAATGTTACATCATAGTCAATAATGTCACTAAAAAGGCCTTATCTATGACATTATAAAGTCTGTGTTAATCCAATGCCAGTTTAAGGGGAAAAATATTAGAAGTTGACTTTTTAAGGAGAAGAGATTATTTTTAACTTTTTAGATTTATGGATCCCAAGAATCCCCATTTATAAATGTACATGTTTCATTTTATCTTTACGAGTCTTAAGTCTTCATATTTAAAACCACATTAAAGTGGTTTGTCTCCATAGCTTGTCTTAAATGAAATCAACAATGATTTATTGAGTACTCACCTGATTCAGAGCATAATGGTGGAAACCATAGAAGGGATCCTAAAGTACCAGATATCATTTTCATTTCATAGAGTTTATTTTCCAATCTATTTAAAATGACAAGACTAACATAAATAAGAAATTAAAAATAAATTAAAATTGATAACTTATATTCTTTTGCAAAGACCCAGTTCTAGTCACAGTATTGCTGTTTACTTGTTTTTAATTTATCAAACATTTGTTTTTTGTTATTTTTGTTCACATACATTTATGGGTTACAAGTGTAATTTTTACATGAATAGATTGCATAGTAAAGCCAGTGTTTTTAGGGTACCCATAACCTGAATAATGTACATCGTACCTATTAAGTAATTTCTTATCTTCCACCCCCCTCCCACCCTCCACCTTTCTGAGTGTCCATTGTCTATCATTCAACACTCCACCTACATGTGTGTACACTGTTCAGCTCTCACTTATAACTGAGAACATGCAGGATTTGTCTTTCTGTGTCTTAGTCATTTCACTTAAGATAATGGCCTCCAATTCTATCCATGTTGCAAGAACTGAGCTTGGGGAAATGTAATCCTTGCTCTGCCTCCTTCATAGGCTTCTTTTGAAGAATCAATGAGATGATAGGCTTAGTTAGTTACACAAATACACAGAAATGTAATGAGTTGGTGCCAAAGCAGTGAAGGGGTTAGGACTGGTTGAGTATATATTTTACTATCTACAGCTGGTTTATATGTGAAAGTTGTATGTCACAAACCTTTTGGAAGACATCACTATAACCTACATATTATTATGTTTTGTTAGTCTTTCGTGTTATTTTTTATTGCTAAAATAATCCATTTGAATTTGAATGTTCACATGTTGGGTTCATGTGAATGCTATTGAAGCAAAATGAAAAACCAAGTGAGAGTTGAATGGCTGTGATTATTATTAAATTTTGGGGAATGGACTCTGAAGAATAAATCACTGATAGTTACAGTGTAAAACACTAAACTACTTAAAGAGATAAAAATATTTAAAAGAAAAAAATCATTTTAGCCAACTCTTTCTCCATGTATCACCTATTAACCTACTTCAGAACAATAGAAAATACTTTGAGATAAAACTTGAAATTCTAACAGTGTTTAGTTAAACACTACAAACATGCAGTCTATGGTTAGAATTGATCATATAGCTGCCGTGAATGTTCTTTTCAAGACCTAGTAAGCATTCTTAGTATGTCAGGTGGGTGGAATTTAAAGCTGTCTGCATGGGAAGAAAGCCAAGTCCACTCCTGAGATGTGTGGGTGATGTGGCTGTTACATCTGGTACCCTAATGATTGCTAAGATTGATTGAACCAATTTAGTTGTTAAGAAAGTTGTTGCCTTCCTCCTGGTTATATTAACAGTATATCTTGATAACTTGAAATCACTTTCTTATAAATTATGGTATGATACCATCTAAATATCCTTCCATAGGATAGTCAAAACTATCTATCTTTTGTTTGTTTTTCTTTTTTTCTATAGCCGTTCTCAAATGGATAAAACAACAAACAAATTGTGCCTGCCTACACCAAAGGGAAGACAGGTTGGCAAAAAGAATGAAATTCAGATTGAACATTATAGATTGTAAGATTACATTAAGAACCCAAAGTACTGCACAACTGCTTTTCTCGAGTTACTGGAATTATATTTTCTCCATATCAAAATGACATGATATAATATGAAAACACGAAGGATGTTGCCCAGGTCATCAGAAACCTTCCATAAAACACATACACAATTTGGAAATAAAGTTTGAAATCTTCATAAAAGTGTTCAGAGTACAGTAGGTATGAGCACCAAATCTTGGTGTGTGTGTGTGTGTGTATGTGTGTGTGTTTTAATTCACAAACCCTTGCTGCTGTATGATAAAGTTCAGGTGCCAGAGAATTTGAGTACTAAGCACCAACAGTCCACTAAATTATTCTTTTAAACTTTTTGTGTTGGAGAGATGTGGAGACATCATCTACTTCCTTAAGATTCTTGTAAAATCCATAGTCTTTTCTGCAGAAAAAACAGACATGAATAAAAATAAACAAAAATTATGATACCATTGAGGAGGTTTATTGAACTTTTGAAATCTCTTTTGAACTCAGATTTTAATAATAACTGGTTCTGTGAGTCATTTCCTGTACACACCACTGAGATTCCCCAACAGTCGAATCTGGAGGAATAAGTAAACAGGATTTGCAGAGAACATTTGGCAGAGAGGACAAAACAAACTCTTTAAAATAGAGGCCAATAAACCTCACTTTGTATAGATTCAGCTATAGCTTAATATCATCGTGTAGTTTTTCAGGCTTTCACTGTCATTCTTAGGTTAATCGCTTAAATTTAAACAACTGAAAATTTAACAGAGCGCTAACCGGTATCATGGAACAGTTATATTATTTAAACTTTGTAAAATATCAGGCCATTTTGAGAAAAATTTGGCTTTAATTCTGAAATGGCATTTTTTATAAATGTCATTTTATTCAGAAAGAAAAATACATTCTCCTATCAAGGCCTATAACTTAGATAGTATTTTTACAAAATAATTTCTAACAATGCCTTATGTAGTTATTTCCAAAGACAGGGAATCTTTTTCTGTTTGGGTTATAGATCACAATGGAAGTTGACACACATCAGCCTGAAAGCAGAGATGAGATGAAATAGAAATAGCAGTTCCTGGTGAATGAATTGGCAAGGCTATATGCTGACTTCCTGAGTAGGGAGAAAGACTGGAAAAAATTTGTATAAATGAATATGGATGTAATTAACTGATCTTTCTTCAAGATTGTTCAAGAAAGGCATTTTGATTGTACTGGCCCCACAGGGCATCTATACAGAGTTTCCTGGATTCTTTTTCTTTTAATCCAATCAGCCCATCTTATCATATGTATCTACTTTGATCAAAATAACAGTTTAAATACTTCTTTCCTCAGAAGTACACATATAATGTAATTGAGAGTGATATTATTTTATTCAGCTTGAGCTTATTACAAAGCATGGCCCCGGAATAACACATTGGACCCTTTAACTTAATGTTATTTCTCAGATGTATTTGTCTAAAAGTATTTAACAAAAATGTTAAATAGTACAGGTTTGAGAATAGAATTCTGTGACTGAACTCTAGAATTATTTTCAATAGTTGAAATGCTATTCATCATCTCCCAAATATTATTGTGCATAATTCACAATCAAGTATCTATTTGCTAAAAATCCCTACCAACTTTATGTGCTGCCTCATTTGCTCCTTTGAAGTATCAAATTGGCTCTCTTCTCTGATTAGCATATACTATCATTCCAATACTGGACTCTAAGTTTTTTAACATTCTGACTCCAAAACTCTCTTCCTTTACCTCATATACAACCACTCATTACCCTTGTTCTTCATGCACTTTGTTCAATTTTAAGCCCTCTTTCCAGTTTATCCATTATTATGCCCTCTGTACAATTATTTAATCCCACAGGAACATCTAATCTTATTTTTCTCCCTGTTTCTTAAATGTTTAATTTCTGTGGGTATGTACCAGGTGTATGTATTTATAAGGCATATGGAATATTTTGATAAGGGTATACAATGTGTAATAATCACATCAGGGTAAATGAAATATTCATCACCTTAAGTATTTATCCTACCTGTTTTTAACTGCATATCTTCTTTCAGTTTAGTTTTCTTTTCTTTTTTTATTGCATGAGAGATAGAAACAAATGCCCCAGGAAGCCCCCCAATAGCCAGAATATTGGATTCATGATTGAACTCTTTCCATACTCAAGGAGAAACTGAAACATGGGATCTGCTCAATTCTAATGAACTGCAGGGAGGGACTATTTTAAGTGATTTTGTGCTGTTATGAACTGTTTTCTTTGCTTAATGCCCAACTGGGCACCCTTCCCTGTTAATTCTTAGATTCAAGCAAAATAGATATAAATCTTCTTGTCATTCCCCCCAAAAAGTCTGAATGTGGGATGTAGGTTTCAGTCTTCTCTTTTCCTCCCCAGAGACAAGTTGAGAGCTAAGAGTTTCCTCTTGATTATTCTACATTAAGCCAAGAGGAAGAACGATGGCAAGTGAGGTAATGAATGAACTGGCTTTAATACAACTGGTTTTGTATTTACCGGGGGTTGCAAAAGCCTATTAACTGGTTTGTGGATTTTTCACCAGCAGGCATTCTTTATGTATTGTTGTTGAATCATTACCTTCATGGCTAAAGAAATGTCAGGAGCTTTCTAGTCCACCATCTTGCCGATGTCACCCTCCCAGACTCCCCTTTTCATTTTTATTCTCACTTTATTGATTACCTTCCCTAGATTCCATGATTTATTATAATTGCCCAAACCCATAACTTCTTAGACTCTTTTTCCTCTCACGTACAATTTCCTGGAAAAATAAAACCTCAATTAAGTTCCATTCTTTGCCTACTCCACAACTGTCCCTGAACAATTCAATAAGGTTGAAAGGAAATATGAAACCATGTTTATTTGCCTCACTTTCAATGTATGTCAGAAAATGTTAAGTGGGTCCAAGCAATTTAACTACATATCCCTAATTGGGGAATTCACAAATATTTTCTGTAAAAGATATAATAGTACATATTTTAGGGATTGTGGGTCATGGGATCTCTTGCAAATATTCAAATTTGCTATTGTAAAGCAGCTATACATAAAAATAGGCATGGTTATTTTCTAATAGAACTTTATTTACAAAAATAGGCAGTGGCCAGATTAAATTACAGGCCATACTGCATAAACTCCTGCCCAAGTAAATTCACTCTCCTGTTCCAAACATGACTATTTTACAATTCCTTTACTTTCTTACTTCCTTGGTGGTTTTTTGTTGTTGTTTTATATGTTTATGTTTGTCTGCCCTTCGCTATTGTTTCTTAGAGTCTAGAAAACTGAGTAGTACCTGGAAGATACTTATTTGTTGATTGATTGACAGAATGAATTACTTTACTAGTGTAAATAGTAACACAGTGGACTCCTGTGTATCAGTCAGTATAGGTTAGGTGATGCTACAGTAACAAACTACAAAGGCTTAGTGGCTTCATACAACAAAAGTTGATTTCTCAATTACATTATATTCCAGTGTTGATTACTTTGGGGGGCTCTGTTTATTACAGTTACTGAGACACTCAAAATGAAGGAGTCTTTTCCTTGCCAGATGTGTCTACAATTGCCAAAGTGCGGAAGGGGATATTGTGACTTTGTACATTTTTTTTTGAGACAGAAACCTCCCTAAATCACTTTATGAGGCCAACATCATCCTGATACCAAAGCCTGGCAGAGACACAACAAAAAAAGAGAATTTTAGACCAATATCCCTGATGAATATTGATGCTAAGATCCTCAAGAAAATACTGGCAACCCGAATGCAGCAGCACGTCAAAAAGCTTATCCACTGTGATCAAGTGGGCTTCATCCCTGGAATGCAAGGCTGGTCCAACATATGCAAATCAATAAACATAATCCAGCATATAAAGAGAATCAATGACAAAAACCATATGATTATCTCAATAGATGAAGAAAAGGCATTCGAGAAAATTCAACAATACTTCATGCTAAAAATTATCAATAAATGAGGTATTGACAGAATGTATCTGAAAATAAGAAGAGCTATCCATGACAGACCCACAGCCAATAGCATACTGAATGGGCAAAAACTGAAAGCATTTCCCTTGAAAACTGGCACAAGACAGGGATGCCCTCTCAAACCACTGCTATTCAACATAGTGTTGGAAGTTCTGGTTAGGGCAAGCAGGCAAGAGAAAGAAATAAAGGGTATTCAATTAGGAAAGGAGGAAGTCAAATTGTCCCTGTTTGCAGATGACATGATTGTATATTTAGAAAACCCCAGCATCTCACCCCAAAATCTCCTAAAGCAGGTAAGCAAGTTCAGCAAAGTCTTAGGACACAAAATCAATGTGTAAAAACCACAAGCATTCTTATACATCAATAACAGACAAACAGAGAGCCAAATCATGAGTGAACTCCCATTCACAATTGCTTCAAAGGGAATAAAATACCAAGGAATGTAACTTACGAGGGATGTGAAGGACCTCTTCAAGGAGAACTACAAACCACTGCTCAATGAAATAAAAGAGGACACAAACAAATGGAAGAACATTTCATGCTCATGGACAGGAAGAATCAATATCATGAAAATGGCCATCCTGTCCAAGGTAATTTATAGATTCAATGCCAAGCATTAAGCTTCCAATGATTTTCTTCACAGAATTGGAAAAAACTGCTTTAAAGTTCATATGGAACCAAAAAAGAGCCCACATTGCCAAGACAATCCTAAGCCAAAAGAATAAAGCTGGAGGCATCATGCCACCTGACTTCAAACTGTACTATAAGGCTACAGTAACCAAAACAGCATGGTATTGGTACCAAAACAGAGACATAGACCAATGGAACAGAACAGAGTACTCAGAAATAATACCACACATCTACAGCCATCTGATCTTCAACAAACCTGAGAAAAACCAGAAATGGGGAAAGGATTCCCTATTTAATAAATGGTGCTGGGAAAATTGGCTAGCCATAAGTAGAAAGGTGAAACTGAATCCTTTCCTTACTCCTTATACGAAAATTAATTCAAGATGAATTAGAGACTTAAATGTTAGACCTAATACCATAAAAACCCTAGAAGAAAACCTAGGTAATACCATTCAGAACATAGGCATGGGCAAGGACTTCATATCTAGAACACTGAAAGCAATGGCAACAAAAGCCAAAATTGACAAATGGGATCTAATTAAACTAAAGAGCTTCTGCACAGCAAAAGAAACTACCATCAGAGTGAACAGGCAACCTACAGAATGGGAGAAAATTTTTGCAATCTACTCATCTGACAAAGGGCTAACTATCCAGACCTACAAAAAATTCAAACAAATTTACAAGAAAAAAGCAACCCCATCAAAAAGTGGGCAAAGGATATGAACAGACACTTCTCAAAAGAAGACATTTATGCAGCCAACAGACACATGAAAAAACGCTCATCATCACTGGCCATCAGGGAAATGCAAATCAAAACCACAATGAGATACCATATCACACCAGTTAGAATGGCAATCATTAAAAAGTTAGGAAACAACAGGTGCTGGAGAGGATGTGGAGAAATAGGAACACTTTTACACTGTTGGTGGGAGTGTAAACTACTTCAACCATAATGGAAGACAGTGTGATGATTCCTCAAGGATCTAGACCTAGAAATACCATTTGACCCAGCCATGCCATTACTGGGTATATACCCAAAGGATTATAAATCGTGCTGCTATAAAGACACATGCACACGTATGTTTATTGCAACACTATTCACAATAGCAAAGACTTAGAAGCAACCCAAACATCCATCAATGACAGACTGGATTGGCACATATACATCATGGAATACTATGCAGCCATAAAAAAGGATGAGTTAATGTCCTTTGTAGGGACATGGATGCAGCTGGAAACCATCATTCTTAGCAAACTATGGGAAGAACAGAAAACCAAACACCACGTGTTCTCACTAATAGATTGGAATTGAACAATGAGAACTCTTGGACACAGGAAGTGGAGCATCACACACTGGGGCCTGTTGTGGGGTGAGGGGAGGGGGGAGGGAGAGCATTAGGAGATATACCTAATGTAAATGACAAGTTAATGGATGCAGCACACCAACGTGTCACATGTATACATATGTAACAAACCTGCAAGTTGTGCACATGTACCCTAGAACATAAAGTATAATAAAAAAAAAATTAGCCAGGAGTGGTGGCAGGTGCCTGTAGTCCCTTCCTTATGATTAGGTATAAACTAGGTTTCTACCTAACTCCAACCCTTCCACCTGGGAAGCACTCAAGGATGTCACTACTTGCTTCATCCCTTCTGCACCATGTTTTCTCCCTCACTAGAGGATCTTTCCCATAAGCAAACAAAATGATATATTTTCTCCCACATTAAAGCAAAACAACAGAAAACAAAAAGCAAAACAATAAGAACCTCAAAGACTCCAACTGTCATTTAACCCCTTTTATTCTTCATACCCAATTTATCTTTTTATCATAGCAAAACTCTTTACATAGTAGTTTATATTTATAATTTCCATTTCTTTGCCATCCCATTTCTCCTCAACCTACTCCAATCAGGATTTTGTTCTCACCTCAAAATTGCACTTCATGTTACAGAAATTCATGTTACCAAGTAGTCATGTCTCAGTCTTCATCTTCTTTGATTTCTGAGCAGCATTTGGTAAAAAGGATCAAATGCTTGTCTTTACAACACTTTGACTAAGGTTCTGAGACACCACACTTTTCTTGTTTTGCTCTTAAGACATAAGATAATTATTATTCAGTATCACTTGTTGACTCATCCTCACCTCCTTGACTAATAAATTTTGGAATATTTCAAGAATTATTCCTTAAAACTCTTTTCAGTTCATACTGTCTTCTTAGATTATTCTTTCTAGTTGCATGACTTTTACACTCTACCTTTATATGCCTGACTCCAAAATTTATATCTCCAACATCAACTCACCCTTGACCTTCAGACTTATATTTCTGACTGCCTATTTAACATTTCTACCTGGATGACTTATAGGCATCTCAAATCTGACGTGTTCAAAAATAAATAATTGCTCCCAACCCCACCTCCTAATAACAACTCCCACACCTCTTTTAGTCATCCCTGCCGCAGTAACCTAACCATTTGCCAGTTGATTAGATCCAAAACCTAATAAGCCTTCTTGACTTCTCTTGATCTCTCATATCCTGTATCAATTCTGTTAGTGAATTCTGTTGGCTTGTTGTTGGCTCTAACTTAAAAATATAGCTAGAATGTGACCACATTGTACTACTTATATTGCCACTATCCTGGCCCAAATCTCCGTTACATCTTGCCTAAACTAGAGCAATATTCTCTTAATTGGTATCCTTGAAAATTGTTTCACTTTCCTATTTAAAACTCTTCATAAAACTTAGAATAGTAAACACAATCAATACCATAACAGGCCCTATTTCTTTAGAAATATTGTGATAAAGAAACCTGGCAAGCTTTACATCATCCAACACTTCCAATATTTATTTGATCGCAAAAGTAACTTTTTCATCCCAAGAATAATTATTAATTTCCTACAGAGCAACTGTTCTATATAAGACTGTTTGAAAAACAATGGGCTAGACATTTATGTTGTACTAAAATTAGAAATATGCTCTGTTTTTATGGTAATTTGGCTCTTATAATCTGATTTTCTACTCCTTGGCTACTATATAATTTAACAGAATATGTCTGAAGTAGCAGAATTTTACAACAACCCAAAAATGTGTTTTGTTATTTAAAATTTTTGCCATATATTGTGTTTCAATGGTTGATGCACAACCTCAAGAAGCAGTGTATCCCAGAGAAGCAGAACTGTAACTTTACCTGTTTCTAAGAATGTTGCTATTCCCGTGAACATGACTGTAAAAAAAAGTGTTGAATATAATTTTTCTTAAACATAAGTATTTTTCACTTCAAAAAACTGAAGTCACATCCAAAAGTTTTAATCATTCAGCAGCACTTACTAAATTCAATAAATTATGAAATCTCACGGCAATAGGTAGTCAAAATGAGAGTTAGAGGAAAGTACTGTGAGCAAATCAGGGAGCTAAGTTTTGAAACCAATTTGCCAGTTTTGCACTCATTAACTGCATACAGGAAGAAATTCTTTTCTCAAGGCCTCAGCTTTTATATGTAACAAATAAATTTAAGGTGTACAGTTGGCCTATAAGTCACATTTTTCCTCTGATATTTAATAATTCTAGCTAAATATGTGAAATCCCTAATGTTCGTGGTTGGAAGACAGCATTTGCAAAAATTTAAGTTTTCTCAATGAAGCAACAATAACAAAAAAAATCCTTCTATAGTATGTCAAATTTCACTCGGTACTATATGGTATAATTTTTTATTTTTACTTAGATGTTTGCTTTTCTTTTGTCACTTTATTTATATGTTACTCATTACATTCAGTCATAATAATGTAGTTAATCCTGGTCCAATGTTACCACATATCACAGGTGACAGTTATTAGTCTACCAATTATGCCTAGGAGTGTGATCAATCAGGCTGAGACATCTGTTACTGCACTGATTGCCAGAGGTGACTTGGATGATCAGGCTTGTGAAATAGGTGGCCCCATACTACTTTGCTGCCCCAAGTACATCTGTCTCAAAGCTTACACTGCTGGAAGGGGATGATCATCCCTATTAAAGGAGGATCATTCTCTGGCCAGGAATAGAGAAATAGGGAATGCATGTTTAGGGGTTCACTTTCCTGCTTCAACCTCACACAAGCTCTTGAACTCAATGACTCGTTACTATAATGTATTCTGCATTCAGTCACCCACTCTCTCCATGGCCTGAGGTGAAGCTAGACAGTATGTGAGAGGAAGAAGAAAGGAGTGCTTTTCTGAAATATGTAAAAATACATTTAGTGGGCCTAGCCTGTATCTTTTGATACTGGATTAGATAAACAGCTGAAAACCACATAAAAGAAAGTTTTTTTGGGGGAAAAAAAAGAAAAAAAAAAAAACTCAGGTTTTATTCTACATATATGTTGTAGTTACTTTTGACTATCAAGGTCAGGATTACATCTAAATTCACTCAGGGTTACGTCTAAATTCCCAAATTGATTTGACTACTCATGTATCAAGTTAAACAGAAATCAAATCAATAGGTGAATATAGACAGAACTTGAATCAAACCATCAAATTATTGAAATAACTAATTAAACATACTATTTTTTCAATGACTTGAGCAACTGTGTGACTGTGTGGATAAAATTATCCTGGAATTTTGAAACGATATATCATAAATTTACTAACCCTACATAGCAGATTCATGTGAGAATTTTCAAGCAGTTTGGAACCAGGTAAGTAATTTTTGTGCCATAAAATTAAATCCACATGAGTAGTTCATTTTTGTCAGCATTTCTGAAGGCATGTAGCATAAATATGCTATATGTGGAATAAATGAAAAGTATAGAAAGATTCTTAGTGATCTGGAGGAATTTACTATTTTTAAAAAGATATATAGAAGGAAAACTTTATGATTTTGTATCAGGCAGTGAGGCTTAGGCACAAAATCAAAATCAGATTCTGTAAAAGGAAAACAATGGTCAATTGTAATTAATTTTAAAAATATTTTGCACTACAAAGACACTGTTAAGAGAACTACAGTTTAAATTACAGACCGGGGAAAATATTAGCAAACATAATCATAAAAGACTTGTATCCAGAATATATAAATAATATTCAAAACTCAAAATAATTAAAAAGAAACATTTTTAAAGGTAAGAAAGACATGACCAGACACTTCACGAAAAAAGAAAACAAAAATCATAAATGAGCACATAAAAATAAGTCCTATAACATTAGTCATTGAGAAAATGCAAATTGAAATCAAAATGAGATACTATCATATTTTATCCTATTAGAATGGCTAAAATAAAACTAACTGACAATATCAAGTGCTGACATTCTTGACATTGATGACGGGGATGCAAAATAGGACAAAATCTCTGGAAAGCAGTTTGGAAGCTTCCCATAGTATTAAATATACACTTTCCATGTGACATTGTTATTGCACTCCTAGAGGTAAACTCAGGTAAATGGAAAACTGATATTCACATAAACATCTGAACATCAACGTTTATAGTGTCTCCTTTTATAGTTTAAAATTTTTTTAAAAAACAAGAAAATATTTTCTATCACAAGAACAGAAAAAAAAATGTAGTTCTTCTATACATTGGAATACTACTCAACAATAGAAAATCAAACTATTGATGTACACAGCAGCATGGATAAATCTCAAATGCATTATACTAAGTGAAAATAGGCCCACTCAAAAGGTAATATAATATATTATTACATTTCTATAAATAGCAAAGGAAACCATAATTATGGAGAACAGATGAGTGCTTGCTAGGGTCTGGGAGAAAAGAGGTTGTTGACTATGAAGGGGAAGTATGAGATCATTTTTGTGATTGTAGAAGTATTCTATGTCTTGGTTATGCTGGTGGTTATACAATAGTATCCATCTGTAAGATCACATGGAGCTCTACAACAAAAGGCTGAATTTTACCTCATGTAATCTATATTTCATTTTTTAAAATACGTGAAAAACACAGGAATGCAGACTAGCTTTTCAGATGTGAATTATTAGCAATTATAGAGATATTTTTGGCTTTGTGAGCATTTGATAATGTAGTAGCTGTGAGAAGTAGATGGGAACCAATATCTGGTTGCTAAGTCTTGCTTTGCTACTATGTATCCTTAGAGGACAAAATATATAATTTTATGTTCCACAATTTTCCTCATATGTAGAGTGGGGATAATAATTACTTCCACATTTATTTCACAGGGTTATTTTGAGGACCAAAGTTGTCAATGGATGTGAAAATTCTTAGAAAATAATAAAGATCAAAATTTTATAAAGTGAGAAAATTTTACTAAAGTACTTACATTTGATAGGTATGCAATAAAAGATTGTAGAATAAAGATGATATAACTCTAATGGGATCTTTCTCTTATTAAATCAATTATTTTATCAGAGATCTGTCTCCTCCTGCTCTTTAGCATACTCTTCAACAACAAAAAGAAAAATCACTGAAAGCTTACTCAGTGCCAAGAAATAAACAAAGTATTGGAAATGTATACATGAATGAAGCACACACCCCACTATAAAAGAGCTCACAGTCTCAAGAGCCCACACAAGAGAAAATAATAACAACAATGTTTGTGAAACATTTCTTCTTAGCCCGGAATGATTTTTAAAATTCATGTGCATTAATTTGAGCATCTTGACAATCTTTACTATTTTCCTCACCATTTTATAGATACTTGCTAAAGATTTAAGTTAGAAATATTGGAGCCAGAAGTCAAACCCAAATATTCTGCCTCATTAGACAATGTTCTTCACTGCTATATCCTTCATCATGTACTACCTCCACACTTTCCACCAAGTTTTTTTCTAAAGACCTTGTCTGGGCTGGAGTTGTTAAAGATCCCACAGAAGAAGTAAAACTTGAGCTGAATAGAGAACCAGACTGGAATTGGCTAGCTAGAGATAAGGGGAAAATAATAGTTCAAGTGCCAAGAAAGCCAAATTCAGCATATATCTGACAGAGGCCTGGATTTCTTTCAAATGGATGTGATTGCTTTTAAAAGCTATACTGGGTAGTTCTCCTCTGAAGGAAGAAAAAAGGTGAAAGTGTATGGTCAAGTTTTAAGAGGAAAAGAGAAGAAGAGGCAGGACTTCTCTGAACACCCAAGGGAAGAGGCTGTGGTGCAAAGAAAAAAAGAAGCAAAAGTCTGACTGAAATCAACCCCAAAGGAACTTAAAGCTCAGTGGAAAGGGTAAGTGGGAGTAGGTCTGTGCTCCTCACAACTCTGACAATCTGCTGATTACTCAAGTATTGGAGAGACCTATACCCCTGCAACTCAGAACAACAATATTGGGGGTGATTAGAGATCTTCATGGGAACAGAGAACTAGGTGGTCAGGTCGTGTGGCCATGCCACATCCCTCCTTAAACACAGGCTGAGACATCAGATGCCATACTGTTTATGCACCCATTGTGTCACTGCCCTTCCCAGGAATCTTTTGCTTTTGAGCCACTGCACCACCACACCACCCGCAACCATACCACACAATCCACTCTGAGTTTGGCAAGGATAGAGAACCAGTGGGTCCCTAGTGAGTTGTAGGTCCCCTGAATATTTAATCTTAATAATGGAAACCCTTTAGGGATGGAGGAGTACAGCCTGCCAAGACCACCCATAGGACAAAGGAAACATGGATATGGCAGCAGCCGCTTAAGGGGGCACTATCAAAGCCTGGGAATAGACATGGAGAGGGAGCCAACTCCTTTCCCCATCCCACTCACCAATGCACTGTTGCAGACACATCAGTGGGTCTTCCCATTGATGCCCATTGAGTATGCCCTGAATGAAACTGCTCTTCACACGTTTCTGGTAGCTCTACCCCTACCAAAGGAAAACACACTCTTCGTGAATGTGCTTTTCACACTTCTCAGGCAGCTCCACTCCCAATAAGAGTGAGCACACTGAGGAAGATCGTACCTTCTGGATCTTACTCTTAATCGTTATCTACTGGACTGCAACCTGAATTATACCACCAAAGAAAAATGCCTCACTACAACAAGCAGCATTTGGTAAATAAATCACATTAATATATCTGCAGCCAAGGTAACCCTACAAAGCACTGGCTCTCTGAAATCACCCAGAAATAAAGTCAATTGATCATACACAACATACACCACCATCATAGCCTCAAGGGAAAAAATAAATACAAATCCCCATTCAAACAATACCAAACTCAAAAAAAAAAAAAAAAAATTAAGGAAGAAAGAAGCTTAGGTTCCCTCATACGAGAAGAAAACAGCACAATAACTCTGGCAATTAAAAAAAGCCAGAATGTTTAATCACCACCAAAGGATTGCCTTAGCTTCCCCACAGTGGATCCTAACCAGATTGAAATGTTTGAAATGAGAGAGATAGAAATCAGAATATGAATGACAAGGAAACTCAACGAGATCCAAGGAAAAGTCAAAATCCAATACAAAGAAGCAAGGAAAATGATCCAAGCTTTGAAAGAAGATATAGCTATAATAAGAAATAACCAAACATAACTTTTGGAACTAAAAAATTTACTACAAGAATTTCAAAATACGAATTGAAAGACTTAACAACAGACTAGACCAAGCAGAAGAAAAAGTTAAAGAACTTGAATACTGGTCCTTTCAATGAACCCAGTTAGACAAAAAAAAGTTTTTTAAAAAATGAACAATATCTTTGAGAAATATGGGATTATGTAAAATGACCAAACCTGTGACTTACTGGCATTCCTGAAAAGAAGAAGAGAAAGTAAGCAAATTGGACAACATATATGAAGGTATAATTCAGAAAAATATACCCAATCTTGCTATAGATGTTAACAGGCAGATGAAGGAAATTCAGAGAACTCATGTAAGTTTCTATACAAGATGACCATCCACCAGGCACATAGTTGTCAGACTTTCCAATTTCAAGATGAAAGAAAAAAAAAATCTTAAATGCAGCTAGAGAAAATAGTCAAATACCCATAAAGAGAATCCCATCAGACTAATAGCAGATACCTCAGCACAATGCTTACAAGCCAGAAGAGATTGAGGGTCTATCCTTAGAATTCTTGAAGAAAAGAAATGCCAGCCAAAAATTTCATAGCCTACCAAACTAAGTTTCAAAAACTAAAGAGAAATACAGTCTTTCTAAGACAAGCAAATGTTAAGAGAATTTGTCATGACCTGACCCTCCATACAGGAGCTGCTTAAGGGGATTCTCAGTATAGACACAAAAGAATGATGCCTGTTACCACAATAGCACACATAAGTACATATCCCAAGACTCAATAAAGCAACTACCGAATGAAGACTACAAAACTATTAGGTAAAAACATTATGAAGGAAATAAACTACATATAAATATTAACCTTGAAAGTAAATGGCCTAAATGCTCCAATGAAAAGACAGTGTGACAAATTGGATTTAAAGTACCAGGTGGGAACTGAACAATGAGATCACTTGGACTCGGGAAGGGGAACATCACGCACTGGGGCCTATCATGGGGAGGGGGGAGGGGGGAGGAGGGAGGGATTGCATTGGGGAGTTATACATGATATAAATGATGAATTGATGGGTGCTGACGAGTTGATGGGTGCAGCACACCAACATGGCATAAGTATACATATGTAACAAACCTGCACGTTATGCAAATGTACACTAGAACTTAAAGTATAATAAAAATAAATAAATAAAAATAAAATAAAATAAAATAAAATAAAGTACCAGATGCAAAGATAATTTCAGTTTTTGTTTTGTTTCGTTTTGGTTTTGTTTTTGCTTTCTTTTAATGTGGATGTCCCTTATATTTTTTCTTTTCTCATTGCCCTAGCTAGGACTTTCAGTCCTATGTTAAATAACAACCATGAAAGTGGGCATTCTTCTCTCATTCCAGATCTAAGGAGGAAAGACTTTCAGTTTTTGTCATTCACTGTAACACTAGCTGTGGTTCTGTCATATACGGTTTTTATTATGTTGAGTTATGTTTCTTGTATATGCATTTTTTCAGTTTTTTTTTTTTATTATACTTTAAGTTCTAGGGTACATGTGCATAAAGTGCAGGTTTGTTACATATGTATATTTGTGCCATGTTGGTGTGCTGCACCCATCAACTCGTCAGCACCCATCAATTCATCATTTATATCATGTATAACTCCCCAATGCAATCCCTCCCCCCACACCCCTCCCCATGAGAGGCCCCAGTGTGTGATGTTCCCCTTCCCGAGTCCAAGTGATCTCATTGCTCAGGTCCCACCTATGAGTGAGAACATGCGGTGTTTGGTTTTCTCTCCTTGTGATAGTTTGCTAAGAATGATGGTTTCCAGCTGCATCCATGTCCCTACAAAGGACGCAAACTCATCCTTTTTTATGGCTGCATAGTATTCCATGGTGTATATGTGCCACATTTTCTTAATCCAGCCTGTCACAGATGGACATTTGGGTTGATTCCAAGTCTTTGCTATTGTGAATAGTGCCGCAATAAACATACGTGTGCATGTGTCTTTGTAGTAGAATAATTTATAATCCTTTGGATATATACCCAGTAGTGGGATGGCTGGGTCATATGGTACATCTAGTTCTAGATCCTTGAGGAATTGCCATACTGTTTCCCATAATGGCTGAACTAGTTTACAATCCCACCAACAGTGTAAAAGTGTTCCTATTTCTCCACATCCTCTCCAACACCTGTTGTTTCCTGACTTTTTAATGATTGCCATTCTAGCTGGTGTGAGATGGTATCTCATTGTGGTTTGATTTGCATTTCTCTGATGGCCAGTGATGATGAACATTATTTCATGTGTCTGTTGGCTGTATGAATGTCTTCTTTTGAGAAATATCTGTTCATATCCTTTGCCCACTTTTGGATGGGGTTGTTTGTTTCTTGTATATTTGTTTGAGTTCTTGGTAGATTCTGGATATTAGCGCTTTCTCAGATGAGTAGATTGCAAAATTTTTCTCCCATTCTATAGGTTGCCTGTTCACTCTGATGGTAGTTTCTTTTGCTGTGCAGAAGCTCTTTAGTTTAATTACATCCCATTTGTCAATTTTGGCTTTTGCTGCCATTGCTTTTGGTGTTTTAGACATGAAGTCCTTGCCCATGCCTATGTCCTGGATGGTACTACCTAGATTTTCTTCTAGGGTTTTTATGGTATTAGGTCTAATATTTAAGTCTCTAATCCATCTTGAATTAATCTTCGTATAAGGAGTAAGGAAAGGATCCAGTTTCAGCTTTCTACTTATGGCTAGCCAATTTTCCCGGCACCATTTATTAAATAGGGAATCCTTTCCCCATTTCTTGTTTCTCTCAGGTTTGCAAAGATCAGATGGCTGTAGATGTGTGGTATTATTTCTGAGGACTCTGTTCTGTTCCATTGGTCTATAGCTCTGTTTTGGTACCAGGGCCATGCTGTTTTGGTTACTGTAGCCTTGTAGTATAGTTTGAAGTCAGGTAGCCTGACGCCTCCAGCTTTGTCCTTTTGACTTAGGATTGTCTTGGCAATGCGGGCTCTTTTTTGGTTCCATATGAACTTTAAGCAGTTTTTTCCAATTCTGTGAAGAAACTCATTGGTAGCTTGAGGGGGATGGCATTGAATCTATAAATAACCTTGGGCAGTATGGCCATTTTCACGATATTGATTCTTCCTATCCAGGAGCATGGTATGTTCTTCCATTCGTTTGTGTCCTCTTTGATTTCACAGAACAGTGGTTTGTAGTTCTCCTTGAAGAGGTCCTTTACATCCCTTGTAAGTTGTATTCCTAGGTATTTTATTCTCTTTGAAGCAACTATGAATGTTCATTACTGAACATTCAGTTCATTACAAATCAGTTCATTACTGATTTGGCTCTCTGCTTGTCTGTTACTGGTGTATAAGAATGCTTGTGATTTTTGCACATTAATTTTGTATCCTGAGACTTTGCTGAAGTTGCTTATCAGCTTAAGGAGATTTTGGGCTGAGACGATGGGGTTTTCTAAATATACAATCATGTCATCTGCAAACAGGGACAATTTGATTTCTTCTTTTCCTAACTGAATACCCTTGATTTCTTTCTCTTGCCTGATTGCCTTAGCCAGAATTTCCAACACTATGTTGAATAGGAGTGGTGAGAGAGGGCATCCCTGTCTTGTGTCAGTTTTCAAAGGGAATTTTTCCAGTTTTTGCCCATTCAGTATGACAGTAGCAGTGGTTCTGTCATAAATAGCTCTTATTATTTTGAGGTACGTTCCATCAATACCGAATTTATTGAGCGTTTTTAGCATGAAGGGCTGCTGAATTTTTTCAAAAGCCTTTTCTGCATCTATTGAGATAATCGTGTGGTTCTTGACTTTGGTTCTGTTTATATGCTGGATTATGTTTATTGATTTGCGAATGTTGAACCAGCCTTGCATCCCAGGATTGAAGCCCACTTGATCATGGTGGATAAGCTTTTTGATGTGCTGCTGAATCTAGTTTGCCAGTATTTTATTGAGGATTTTTGCATCGATGTTCATCAGGGATATTGGTCTAAAATTCTCTTTTTTTGTTGTGTCTCTGCCAGGCTTTGGTGTCAGGATGATGTTGGCCTCATAAAATGAGTTAGGGAGGATTGCCTCTTTTTCTATTGATTGGAATAATTTCAGAAGGAATGGTACCAGCTCCTCCTTCTACCTCTGGTAGAATTCAGCTGTGAATCCATCTGGTCCTGGACTTTTTTTGGTGGGTAGGCTATTAATTGTTGCCTCAATTTCAGAGCCTGCTGTTGGTCTATTCAGGGATTCAACTTCTTCCTGGTTTAGTCTTGGGAGAGTGAGAGTGTCCAGGAAATTATCCATTTCTTCTAGATTTTCTAGTTGATTTGTGTAGAGGTGTTTATAGTATTCTCTGATGGTAGTTTGTATTTCTGTAGTGTCCGTGGTGATATCCCCTTTATCATTTTTTATTGCGTCTATTTGATTCCTCTCTCTTTTCTTCTTTATTAGTCTTGCTAGCAGTCTGTCAATTTTGTTGATCTTTTCAAAAAACCAACTCCTGGATTCATTGATTTTTTGGAGGGTTTTTTGGGTCTCTATCTCCTTCAGTTCTGCTCTGATCTTAGTTATTTCTTGCCTTCTGCTAGCTTTTGAATGTGTTTGCTCTTGCCTCTCTAGTTCTTTTAATTGTGATGTTAGAGTGTCAATTTTAGATCTTTCCTGCTTTCTCTTGTGGGCATTTAGTGCTATAAATTTCCCTCTACACACTGCTTTAAATGTGTCCCAGAGATTCTGGTATGTTGTATCTTTGTTCTCATTGGTTTCAAAGAACATCTTTATTTCTGCTTTCATTTTGTTATGTACCCAGTAGTCATTCAGGAGCAGGTTGTTCAGTTTCCATGTAGTTGAGCAGTTTTGATTGAGTTTCTTAGTCCTGAGTTCTAGTTTGATTGCACTGTGGTCTGAGAGACAGTTTGTTATAATTTCTGTTCTTTCACATTTGCTGAGGAGTGCTTTGCTTCCAATTATGTGGTCATTTTTGGAATAAGTGAGATGTGGTGCTGAGAAGAATGTATATTCTGTTGATTTGGGGTGGAGAGTTCTATAGATGTCTATTAGGTCCGCTTGGTGCAGAGATGAGTTCAATTCCTGGATATCCTTGTTAACTTTCTGTCTCGTTGATCTGTCTAATGTTGACAGTGGAGTGTTAAAGTCTCCCATTATTATTGTATGGGAGTCTAAGTCTCTTTGTAAGTCTCTAAGGACTTGCTTTATGAATCTGGGTGCTCCTGTATTGGGTGCATATATATTTAGGATAGTTAGCTCTTCCAGTTGAATTGATCTCTTTACCATTAGGTAAGGGCCTTCTTTGTCTCTTTTGATCTTTAATGGTTTAAAGTCTGTTTTTTCAGAGACTAGGATTGCGTCCCTGCTTTGTTTTTTTCTCCATTTGCGTGGTAGATCTTCCTGCATGCCTTTATTTTGAGCCTATGTATGTCTCTGCATGTGAGATGGGTCTCCTGAATACAGCAGACTGAGGGGTCCTGACTCTTTATCCAGTTTCCCAGTCTGTGTCTTTTAATTGGAGCATTTACTCCATTTACATTTAAGGTTAATATTGTTATGTGTGAACTTGATCCTGCCATTATGATATTAACTGGTTATTTTGCTCGTTAGTTCATGCAGTTTCTTCCTAGCCTCGATGGTCTTTACATTTTGGCATGTTTTTGCAATGGCTGGTACCGGTTATTACTTTCCATGTTTATGGCTTCCTTCAGGGTCTCTTGTAAGGCAGGCCTGGTGGTGACAAAATCTCTAAGCATTTGCTTATCTGTAAAGGATTTTATTTCTCCTTCACTGATGAAACTTAGTTTGGCTGGATATGAAATTCTGGGTTTAAAATTCTTTTCTTTAAGAACGTGGAATATTGGCCCCCACTCTCTTCTGGCTTGTAGAGTTTCTGCCGAGAGATCTTCTGTTAGTCTGATGGGCTTCCCTTTGTGGGTAACCCGACCTTTCTCTCTGGCTGCCCTGAAGATTTTTTCCTTCATTTCAACTTTGGTGAATCTGGCAATTATGTGTCTTGGAGTTGCTCTTCTCGAGGAGTATCTTTGTGGCATTCTCTGTATTTCCTGAATTTGAATGTTGGCCTGCCCTACTAGGTTGGGGACGTTCTCCTGGATGATATCCTGAAGAGTGTTTTCCAACTTGGTTCCATTTTCCCCCTCACTTTCAGGCACCCCAATCAGACGTAGATTTGGTCTTTTTACATAATCCCATACTTCTTGTAGGCTTTGTTCATTTCTTTTTCTTCTTTTTTCTCTTGGTTTCTCTTCTGGCTTCATTTCATTCATTTGATCCTCAATCGCTGATACTCTTTCTTCCAGTTGATCGAGTCGGTTACTAAAGCTTGTGCATTTGTCACGTATTTCTCGTGTCATGGTTTTCATCTCTGTCATTTTGTTTATTACCTTCTCTGCATTAATTAGTCTAGCTGTCAATTCTTCCACTCTTTTTTCAAGATTTTTAGTTTCTTTGTGCTGGGTACGTAATTCCTCCTTTAGTTCTGAGTTGTTTGATGGACTGAAGCCTTCTTCTCTCATCTCGTCAAAGTCATTCTCTGACCAGCTTCGATCCATTGCTGGTGATGGGCTGCACTCCTTTGCAGGGGGAGATGCACTCTTATTTTTTAATTTCCAGCTTTTCTGCCCTGCTTTTTCCTCATCTTTGTGGTTTTATCTGCCTCTGGTCTTTGATGATTTTGACGTACTGATGGGGTTTTGGTATAGGTGTTCTTCCTGTTTGATAGTTTTCCTTCTGACAGTCAGGACCCTCAGCTATAGGTCTGTTGGAGATTGCTTGAGGTCCACTCCAGACCCTGTTTGCCTGGGTATCAGCAGCAGAGGTTGCAGAAGATAGAATATTGCTGAACAGCGAGTGTACCTGTCTGATTCTTACTTTGGAAGCTTCCTCTCAGGAGTGTACTCTACCCTGTGAGGTGTGGGATGTCAGTCTGCCCCTAGTGGGGGATGTCTCCCAGTTAGGCTACTCAGTGGTCAGTGACCCACTTAAGCAGGCAGTCTGTCCCTTCTCAGATCTCAACCTCCGTGTTGGGAGATCCACTGCTCTCTTCAAAGCTGTCAGTCAGAGTCGTTCGCGTCTGCTCAGGCCTCTGCTACTTCCCCTATTGTTTCTTTAGCTGAGCCCTGCCCTAGAGGTGGAGTCTATAGAGACAGGCAGGTTTCCTTGAGCTGCTGTGAGTTCCACCCAGTTCGAGCTTCCCAGCGGCTTTGTTTACCTACTTAAGCCTCAGCAATGGCGGCACCCCTCCCCCAGCCTGGCTGCTGCCTTGCGGTTAGATCGCCGCAGACTGCTGTGTTAACAATGAGGGAGGCTCCGTGGGCTTGGGACCCTCCCGGCCAGGTGAGGGATATATTCTTCTGGTGTGCCCGTTGCTTAAAGCGCGGTATTGGGGTGGGAGTTACCCGATTTTCCAGGTGTTGTGTGTCTCAGTTCCCCTGGCTAGGAAAAGGGATTCCCTTCCCCCTTGCACTTCCCATGTGAGGCGATGCCTCGCCCTGCTTCAGCTCTCACTGGTGAGGCTGCAGCAGCTGACCAGCACCGATTTTCTGGCACTCCCTAGTGAGATGACCCCAGTACCTCAGTTGAAAATGCAGAAATCACCGGTCTTCTGTGTCGCTCGCGCTGGGAGTTGGAGACTGGAGCTGTTCCTATTAGACCATCTTGCTCCGCCCCCTTTTTCAGTGTTTTTATCATGAAGGATGTTTAATTTCATCTAATGCTTTTTTAGCATCAGGTGAAATGATTATATTGATTTTCTGACTTTATTCTGTTGATATTATATATCACATTGATTGAATTGCATATGTTAAAACATCCTTGCTTCTGAGGGATAAATTCTACTCAATCATGATAAACACTTTTTATGTATTGTTTAATTCAGTTACTAGTATTTTGTTCATAAATTTTTCATCAGTCATCAGAGATATTATCAAAGATATTGGCCTGTAGTTTTTGTTTCGATGTGTTTTTGTCTGGTTTGGTTATCAGGGTAATCCTGGATTCATAGAATGAGTTTGTAAGTATTTTATCCTACTCTTTTTTTTTTCAGAATAGTTTGAGTAGTATTGGTAATAATTATTCTTTAAATGTTTGGTAGAATTTAGTAGTGAAGTCATTAGGCTTTTTTCTACTGGGAGAGTTTTTACTATGATTTTGATTTTGCTATTTGTTATTGATCTGTTCAGGTTTTTTGTTTCTTCCTGGTTCAATCTTTGTACATTGTATGTGTCTTAGAATTTGTCCATTTCTTTCAGATTTTTCAATTTCTTAGCATGTAGTTGCTCAGAGTATTCATAAATGATCCTTAGAATTTCTGTGGAATAATCTTCAATGTCTCATTTTTTATTTCTGATTTCATTTACTTGCATCTTCTTTTTTTCTTAGTTACTCTGTATAATCATTTGTCAAGTTTAACTTCAGAAATACTTTTTGTTTTGTTGATATCTTGGATTTTTTAAAATTTCAATTTCATTTATTTCTGCTCTCGTCTTTATTATCTCTTTTCTCCCACTGATTTTGGATCTCATTTGCTCTTGCTTTTCTAGTTATTCAAGATACATTATTAGGTTATTTATTTAATATTTTTCTTCTTTTTTGATGTAGTCACTTGCAGTTATCAGCTTCTCTCTTATTACTTTTTTTTTGTATTTCATAAGTTTTGCTATACTGCAATTCCGTTACCCTTTTTTGCTTCAATAAATTATACAGTTTCCTTGTTAATTACTTTATAGATCCGCTGGTCATTCAGGAGCATCTTGTTTAATTTCCATGTTTTTGTGTAGTTTCCAAAATTTCTTTTGTTACTGATTTCTAGTGGTATTCTAACATGGTCAGGAAAGACGCTTAATAATATTTCAAACTTTTATTGTTTTAAGACTTTTTGTGACCTAACATATGGTCTATCCTTGAGAACGTTCCATGTGCCGAGGGAAAGAATATGTACTCTTCAGCTGTTGGATGAAATGTTCTTTAAATATTAGACATATTGGATCTATAGTGCAGAATAAGTCTGATATTTCTTTGTTGATTTTCTGTCTAGGAGATCTGTCCAATGCTGAAAGTGTGGTATTGAAATCTTCAGCTATTATTATGTTCGAGTCTGTCTCTCTCCTTAACTCTAATAATATTTACTTTATCTATCTGGGTGCTCTACTGTTGTTGCATGCATTATATTTAAAATTGTTATATTTTCTTGCTGAATTGACCCATTTATTATTAAATAGTGACATCCTCTGTCTCTTCTTACAGTTTTTTGTCTTGAAATTTATTTTGTTTCACATAAGTATAGCTACTCTGGCTATTTTTTGGTTTTCATCGTCACAGAAAATCTTTTTTCTTTATCTTTATTTTCTGTCTATGTGTGTCTGAGTAGGTGAACTTAATAACTTTAGGTAAACATTAAAATTATGAAGCAATTGTGAATGGAAGTTCATTCCTGATTTGGCTCTCTGCTTGTCTGTTGCTGGTGTATAAGAATGCTTGTGATTTTTGCACATTAATTTTGTATCCTGAGACTTTGCTGAAGTTGCTTATCAGCTTAAGGAGATTTTGGGCTGAGAAGGGGAACATCACACACTGGGGTCTATCATGGGGAGGGGGGAGGGGGGAGGAGGGAGGGATTGCATTGGGGAGTTATACATGATATAAATGATGAATTGATGGGTGCTGACGAGTTGATGGGTGCAGCACACCAACATGGCATAAGTATACATATGTAACAAACCTGCACGTTATGCACATGTACCCTAGAACTTAAAGTATAATAAAAAAAAAAAAAAAAAAAAAAATAAAATTATGGCAGAAATAAAAAAAATTGAAACAAATTAAAATTGGAGCACAGTATTCCAAAACCTCTGAAATATGGCAAAAGCACTATTAGGAGGAAAGTTTATATTGTTAAACATAAATATAAAGATGATAAAATGATCTGAAGTTGAAAACCTAACCTCACATATAAAGGAACTATAAGAACAACAGCAACAAAAAACTAAGTCAAAATCTAGAAGAAAAAAGTAATCAATAAAGTAATAGCAGAACTAAAATAAATTGAGACCATGAAATTTATTTAAAATTAATGAAATGAAAAGTTGTTTCTTTGAAATGATTAAAAAATATATAGAGACCACTTGCTAGATTAACAAAGATAAATAAAAATCCAAGTATGAACAATTAGAAATGACAAAATGACAGTACAACTAATCCCAAAGAAATACAAAAGTTCCTCAGAGGCTTCTGTGAACATCTCTATGCACACAAACTAGACGATCTAGAGGAAATGTATAAATTCCTGGAAATGTACAATCTCCCAAGAATGAACCAGAAAGAAATTAAAAACCTGAACAAATCAATAAATAGTTACAGAATTGAACCAGTAATATAAAATCTACCAATAAAAAAAAAAAAACCCTTTGACCAGAAGCATTCATAGCCAAATTATACTTGATATGTCAAGAAAATTTGGTAGCAATCCTATGAAACTATTCAAAAAATTAAGGAGAGGGGATTTTTCCCTAATTTAATCTTTTAAACCAACTTCATCTTGATACCAAATTCTGGCAAGGACACAAAAACAATAAAAGAAAACTACAGGACAATATATTTGATGAACAGATGCAAAAATTATCAATAATATACTAGCACACCAAATCTAACAGCATATCAAAAGATAAATCACGTGATCAAGTGGAATGTATTCCTAGGATGTCAAAATGTTTTAACATATGCAAATCAGTAAACATGATTCACTACATAAACAGACTTAAAGAAAATCTCACTATTATCTCAAGAGATGTATTCAGTATCAATAGATGCATTGAATATTAAAAGCATTCAATAAAATCCAACAGAGCTTCATGATAAAAACGCTCTTTAATCTAAAAATATAAGGAACAAATCTCAAAATAATAAGAGTCATCTACAACAAATCCACAGCCAAAATCAAACTGCATGGACAAAAGATGGAACCATTTCCCCTA